>NW_022436995.1:8163004-8268004 GCF_009761245.1 Sapajus apella
TTTTTTTTTTTTTTTTTTTTTTGTATTTTTAGTAGAGACGGGGTTTCATCATGTTGACCAGGATGGTCTCGATCTCTTGACCTCATGATCCACTCGCCTCAGCCTCCCAAAGTGCTGGGATTACAGGCGGGAGCCACGGCACCCGGCCCCATTCTTTCTATGTTTTGTATTCATTAACCATCCCACTTCCCCACTACCCCACGCTACCCTTCCCAGATTCTAGTATCCATCCTTCTACTTTCCATCTTCATGAGTTCACCTATTTTAATTTTTAGTTCCCACAAATGAGTAAGAACATGTGTTCTTGTTTGCCTGGCTTATTTAACTTAACATAATGAAGTCCAGTTCCATCCCCGTTGTTGTAAGTGACAAGATCTCATTCTTTTTTGTGGCTTCATTGTGTATATGTACCACTTTCTTTATCCATTCATCTGGGTTTTTTGTTTGCTTGTTTTTTAACTTTTAAGTTCAGGGACACATGTGCAGGTTTGTTACATAGGCAAACTTGTGTCATGGGAGTTTGTTGCACAGATTTTCATCACAATTTGAACAATTGCCATACTGCCTTACACAATAGTTGAACTAATTTACATCCCCACAAACAGTGTAAAAGTGTTCCTATTTCTCTGCAACCTTGCCAACACCTGTTGTTTCTTGATTTTTAAATAATCACCATTCTGACTGATGTGAAATGGTTTCTTATTGTGATTTTAATTTGCATTTCTCTCATAATCAATGATGTTGACCTTTTTTTCATGTAATCAGTGATGTTGACCTTTTTTTTCATATGATCATTGGCTGCATATATGTTGTCTTTTGAAAAGTGTGTTCATGTCCTTTGCCCACTTTTTAATTGGGCTGGTTTTTCTTATAAATTTGTTTTAAGTTCCTTACAGATGTATCCTTCGTTGGATAGGTAGTTTGCAAAAATGTTCTATTCTGTAGGTTGTCTGTTTATTTTGTTGATAGTTTCTTTTGCTGTGCAGGAGCTCTTTAGTTTAATTAGATCTCATTTGTCAATTTTTGCTTTTGTTGCAGTTGCTTTTGGCATCTTTGTCATAAAATCTGTCCCCATGCCTATGCCCTGAGTGGTACTGCCTAGGTTTTCTTCCAAAGTTTTTATAGTTTTGGGTTTTATATTTAAGTCTTTAATCCATCTTGAGTTAGTTTTTGTGGTGGTGTAAGGAAAGGGTCCAGTTTCAGTCTTCTGCATATGGCTAACCAGTTATCCCACTGTCATTTATTGAGTAAAAAATCCTTTCCCTATTGCTTTTTTTTGGTCAGATTTGTCAAAGATCAGAGAGTGTGCAGTTTATTTATGGGTTCTCTGTTCTATTGGTCTATTTGTCTGTTTTTTTGTTTGTTTGTTTTTTTTACCAGTACCATGCTGTTTTGGTTACTTTTGTGGTATAATTTGAAATCAGGTAGTGTGATTCCTCCAGTTTTTTTCTCTTTGCTTGGGACAGCTTTGGCTATTCTGTCTCTTTTGCAGTTTCATGTAAATTTTTCTAGTTTTGTGAAGAATGTCATTGGTACTTTGATAGGGATTGCATTGAATCTATAGATTGCTTTGGGTAGTATGGATATTTTGATAGTATTGATTCTTCCAATCCATGAACATGGACTATCTTTCCTTTTTATATCCTCTTCAATTTCTTTCATTAATGTTTTGTAGTATTGTAGAGATTTTTCATGTCTTTTGTTAATTCCTAGATATTTAATTTTATTTGTAGCTATTGTAAATAGGATTACTTTCTTGGTTTCTTTTTCACATTGTTGTTGGCTTATAGAAATGCTACTGATTTTTTGTTTTTGTTGTTGTTTTGTTTTTTGTTTTTTTTTGAGATGGAGTCTTGCTGTGTCAACAGGCTGGAGTGCAGTGGCGTGATCTCAGCTCACTGAACCCCCCACCTCCAGGCAATTCCCCTGCCTCAGCCTCCTAAATAACTGGGATTACAGGCATGCGCCACGCACCCAACTAATTTTTGTATTTTTAGTAAAGACGAGGTTTTACCATGTTGGTCAGGATGGTCTCAATCTCTTGACCTCGTGATCCACCCACCTCAGCCTCCCAAAGTGCTGGGATTACAGGTGTGAGACACTGCGCCCGGCCACTACTGATGTTTGTATGCTTATTTTGAATCCAGCAACTTACTCAACATGTTTATCAGTTCTAATAGTTCTTTGGTGGAGTCTTTAGGTTTTCCCAAATATAAGATCATATCACCTGCAAACAAGCATAATTTGACTTCTTCCTTTCCAGTTTGGATGCTCTTTATTTATTTCTCTTTTCTGATTGTGCTAGCCAGGACTTCTAGTACTATGTTGAATAACAGTGGTAAAAGTGGGCATCCTTGTCATGTTCCCAACCTTAGGGAAAAGGCTTTCAGTTTTTTTCCCCACTTAGTATGATACTAGCTGTGGGTCTGTCATATATGACTTTTATTATGTTGAAATATGTTTCTTGTATACCCACTACCCTGAAGGTTTTTCTTGTGAAGGAACGTTAAATTTTATCAAATACTTTTTCAGCATCAATTGAAATAATCGTATGGTTTTGTCCTCTATTCTGTTGATATGATGTATCACATTGATTGATTTGCTATATGTTGAACCATCATCCTTCCATTTCTGGGATAAATCCCACTGGTCATGATGAATTATCTTCTTAACGTGTTGTTGAATTCAATTTACTAGTATTTTGTTGAAGATTTTTGCATCAATATTCATCAAGGACGTTGGCCCATAGTTTTTTTAAAGTGTCTTTGTCTGGCTTTGGTATCGGGTAACACTGGCCTTGTAGAATGGGTTGAAAGTATTTGGAAGGATCAATACTTGTTTGGAAACAGGTGCAATAATATGATCAAGAGATAGGATGATCTAAGCAAGAATGGTGTAAGGAGATGGAGAAAGAATGTCAAATGAAGAGAGATTGCAGAGGTAGAATCTGAAGTTTTTAAGGATAACGGAAAGAAGAAGGCAAAAACAATGATAAGATTTTGGCTCAAGTAACTGGAGTGGGGATGTGGTGGTGCTATTCACTAAAATAGGGAACATAGATTATTCTGTTTCTATTTGGGCGTATTGTTTTATGAACAATAATATGAAAATTAGGTGTTCCCATGAACAATTAAGACTGGGCCATTAATTGCTTGGGTTATTAGAGTTTGGAACTAGAAATAGGTGGTTCAAATTGGGTAATTTGAACAGAATGTCATAAAAAGACTATTTCCCAGGTTGAGAAGTAGATGGAGGGAAATAAGAGACAATGTAGAATGCTTGGTACTAGTAATAACAAGACACAACCAACCCTAGGTCTTAAGGGTCAAGAGGAGAAAATGGTGTAGTGGATGCTGTATCAATCTCTTCTCACACTGCTATAAAGAACTGCCCAAGGCTGGGTAATTTATAAAGGAAAGAGGTTTAATCAACTCACAGTTCAGCCTGGCTCAGGAAATTTACAGTCATGGCAGAAGGGGAAGTAAACACATCCTTCTTCACAGGGTGGCAGGAAGAAGAATGAGTGCCAGCAGAGAAAATTCCAGATGCTTATAAAACCATCAGATGTTGTGAGGACTCACTCACTATCGCAAGAACTGCATGAGGGAGACTGCCCTCATGATTCAATTACCTACCACCAGGTCCCTCCCATGACACGTGGGGATTATGGGAACTACAATTCAAGATGAGGTTTGGGTGGGGACACAGCTAAACCATATCAGATACTATAGTATGCTGCCCAGATTTTGCCCACTGTAGATCTGAAGTACTCATTCCCCCAACTACATGGAATGCTAGCTATTGATGGATCAGAGCTGAGATCCTCCCACAGCTATGCCAAGCAGCTGCCCAGCCCAGATTACCCTTCTCCTCACGATAGCTACATCTAATGACTGGCTGATGTGGGGTACAAAGTCTAGCCCCTGTCTCAATGTGGGACAAAAATAAGGGCCATGGCCAGGTGTGGTGGCTCACACCTGTAATCCGAACACTTTGGAATGCCAAGGCAGGCGGATCATCTGAGGTCAGGAGTTTGAAACCAGCCTGTCCAACGTGGTGAAACCCTATCTCTACTAAAAATACGAAACAATTAGATAGGAGTGGTGGTGCATGCCTGTAGTCCCAGCTACTCAGGAGGCTGAGGTGGGAGAATCGCATGAACCCAGGAGGCAGAGATTGCAGTGAGCTGAAATCGTGCCACTGTACTCCAACCTGAGTGACAGAGCAAGACTCCATCAAAAAAAAAAAAAAAAAAAAAAAAGGCTGTGCGTAGTGGCTTATGCCGGTAATCCCAGCACTTTGGGAGGCCAAGGTGGGCAGATCACCTGAGGTTGAGAGTCAGAGACCAGCCTGACCAATATGGAGAAACCCCATCTCTACTAAAAATGCAAAATTAGCTGGGCATGGTGGCACATGCCTATAATCCCAACTACTTGGGAGGCTGAGGCAGGAAAATTGCTTGACCCCAGGAGGTGGAGGTTGCAATAAGCCAAGATCACATCATTGCACTCCAGCCTGGGTAACAAGAATGAAACTCTATCTCAAACCAAAAATAAATAAAAAGGGCCATAACTCCCAAACTCCCCACGGGTTCAGCTGAGGATCTTGTAGTAACACATCACAATTCAACTTCTTGTGTTTAGTCCTGTATCCCTTACTCCTCACAGGTGTTGATCCTGAGAGCTGTCCCCAGCAAACCTGCGCAAATCTCTGTTTCAGACTCTTGTTTCCTAGGGAACCTAAACTAAAACCAGTGGTTATCATTACCTGTTGTGGAAGCAGATAGAGAGCCCTAAGGAGAGCATGGCCCAACAGTGACTATGGCCTTTAAGAGACATGGCATTTAGTGGGGCACCTCACTTGTTGGCAGTCCCTCAGAGAGGGAACCAGAACAGCAGATACCCTCACCTCATGCTCCTCCTTCCTTCTCATCTTCTGCCCGTGCTTTCCAGGGACAAATGGAAGATATCCAGAACAGGGTGTATTATTTTTTTAAACTACTCATTTCCAAAATATATGTGAGCAGGGCAACAGTCTAACTTACTGACCAAATGAGAGTACTTAGAAGAAAAGAGGATGCTGTTAATAATTGCTTTAGGACAGCAGGGGTAAACCAACTTCCTCTCAAAACATTCATCCATTTATTAAGTCGTTTAATCATTCAGCAAATTGCTTACTGGGCATTGGGCACTCTTCTAAGCATGGGAGGACTTGTCTTCGAGAATATGTTGAGGGAGATAGACAAATAAACATCTGAGACAGAGAGAAGCAGCAAGGGCTACAGAACCAAAGAGAAAGGGTGGGCTTATGCAAACTTGGTCAGGGATGGGAAAGGCTTTACAAAGGCAATGATGCCTGGGCTGAGTCTCAGCCAGCTAAGATGATAGAGGAGAGGTGTTACCAGTGGAGGAAATGTGCAAATACATGGACATAAATCAGAGCATGGCTTACTTGGGCGGAACCCAATGAGTTCCTTGTGGTTAAAATGTAGGCAGTATTGTTTGAGGACAGTCAAGAGATGAGGCTGAAGAAGAAATAAGGGAGGGCTAATTATGATGCAGCTTGCTAATATTATATAATGTGAAAGAATTTTGATTTATATTAGTGACAGAACAATTTATGATTTTTAAATAGCAAATTAAAGAATGACATGATCATAATAGTGATTTGAAAAGATCATTTTACCAGCATTATGGAAAAAGAGATTGAAGTTGGAGGTAGCATCTAGGAACATCATCAACCAATTTGCAGTAATTTAGGTGAGAGAGAATCAAGTTCTGAATTATTGTAGTGATCATGGGCATAAAGAAAAAAAGACTGTGATTAGCGGTAGAACTAACACAACTTGGTGATTGGGAGATTAAAAAAGAGAGTGAGAGAGTCAGTGATAACTCACAAGTATCCAGCTTGGGGACTAAGTAGTAGTTACACCATCCATTGAGATGGAAGACAGGAGATGGAGCAGATATGTTGGGGTGATGATTGGAGTAGGCAATAAGATTAATTCAGTTTCATACAATGTTGAATCTGAGATCCCTTCCAAGAAGAAATGCCCAATAGGCAGCTGAATGTACCTACATGTAGTATGGAGGTCAAAAGAAATGTCTGAGAATGAGCTATAGATTTGCTCTTATCAACATTTAGGGACGATACAAGTCAGAGAAGATAGGATCTCTCAAACAGAGCATCAAGTGAAAATAATGGGTATTATAGTTGAAATTTCCATTTTGATACCACAAATCATAAGAGTCAAAATCAGTAAGAGATTTTCAGGTTAAAAAACATAATTCTTAAAACCAAACAATCATATATGTTACACAGACTTGCCTATAACAAAGTTTGAGTCTAAGCTTTTTTATTCACAGTCTGAAGATTCTTCCAAATCACTTTTGGCCATTTGACATCACATGTGGCATCATGATGACAGACTGTTTTTTAATAACTCTGACTTGAAGTTGAATCTTTTGTCCTCTTTCGGCTGGTAATATACTTCTGGGGCATAATGAAAAATAGTAGAGTTTATTTTTATTGTCTTATTTGGTTAAACTCATCATTTCATATTTTCCTTAACTTAATTCATAGCCCTGAAAGTTAAACAGCTTCTCCTGAAAATCAGTGGAAGGCTTCTGTCAGAGCTGTTCAGTACCTGAATGATTACATGAACTGGTGACATCAGCTCTCCATAGCTTTGAAAATCCTAGAGTCAAGGCCGGGCGCAGTGGCTCACACCTGTAATCCCAGCACTTTGAGAGGCTGAGGTGGGCAAATCACATGAGGTCAGGAGTTCCAGACCAGCCTGACCAACATGGAGAAACCCCATCTCTACTAAAACTACCCCAAAAAATTAGCCTGGTGTGGTGGCAGGCACCTGTAATCCCAACTACTCTGGAGGCTAAGGCAGAAGAATTGCTTGAACCCAGGAGGCAGAGGCTGCGGTGGGCCGAGATTGTGCCTTTGCACTCCATCCTAGGCAACAAGAGTGAAACTCCATCTCCCAAAAAAAAAAAAAAAAGAAAAGAAAACCCTAGAGTCGGCCAGGTATGGTGGCTCACGCCTGTAATTCTAGCACTTCAGAGGCTGACACAGGCGGATCACAAGGTCAAGAGATCAAGAACATCCTGGCCAACATGGGGAAACCCTGTTTCTATTAAAAATATTTAAAAATATATTAAAATCCTAGAGTCAAGGCCAGGCATGGTGGCCTACACCTGTAGTCCCAGCTACTCGGGAGGCTGAGGCAGGATAATCGCTTGAACCCAAGAGGCTGAGGTTGCAGTGAGCCGAGATCACGCCACTGCACTCCAGCCTGGCAACAGAGTGAGATGCCATCTCAAACAAAAAAAGAAAAAGAAAAGAAAATCCTAGAGTCTGTTCCATGAGATTTGCTATGGTGGTTTATGACATAATTTCTGCATCTATAATAACTTTTTGATTTTAATGCTGCATCAAAATGTAATATTTTAAAAGGCATTTTAAGCAAAAATCAGAGATACTAGTGTAGATTAAATTTTAAGCACCTGTGGTACTTCTAGGATACAAAATTCAATTGTGGTAATGATGGTATAAACATATTCTTATGCATGGCTAGTCTGAGTTCCACAATTGCATCACAGCTTACTCCTGTAGGTAGTGACTGGCAAGATTCTTTTGATATCACATGTCAGAAAGGCTGATTTCAGAAATGTTAAAACTTGAAAACATATTTTTTTGAATAGAAGAAATACAGCAAATATCATATAAGGCTTTTCCCTTAACCTAATAATTTCAACGTTGAAAGCATTCTTCGAGATTTTCTTTTGTAATTGTGAAGGCAATTAAATTGTGAAGGCAGTTTGTGAGACAATAATTCACATTACTAAACAAACTTGGAGTGTTAAATTTGTGCCATTCACTGTGCCCAGCTCTGGAATGCAGAGATATACAATACAGCATGATCCCCTTCCACATGGAATTTAATATAGTGGCCCTCCTTGGGATCCTTAATGTAGAGGGGCTTCTGGGGTTGTCACAATGTTTTTGGAACACTACTGGCCTTTATGGGCCAGGGACGCTAAGCTTTCTACAATGCATAGGATTTTCTGCACAAGAAGAGCTGTATCTCTTGCAGTGTTTATAGAATCCACTCTGGAAAACACTGCAGAAGACAGACACAATCATTATTCATGCAGGACCAACCACTAGGGAAGGGTCATACTATCATTGTGTTGTAACTGCCTCATTCTAGACAATACCTATTGTTAAGCTTGTATACCTACCTTGTTGACCAGATGTAACTCAGAATAATTTTTGGCAAAAGCAAAAAGGTGAAGCCATTTCAAAGAATGTGATGTAGGCAGTCTATAAGATAGGTTCCAAAAATTGGAATAAATGCATACTTTCCCAAATAGCACAATACTTGGCATGTGGTAAAGTGCTCAATTATGGGTATTATTATAATTACTAACCTAATTCTAGAATCTCCTGGAATCTCACATTTTGAAGGGACTTCAGCAGTCCTCTAATTCTACCCAGGATAAACACCAGCCCACCCCCAGTTCCTTAAAATGGATGCCTTAACAATCAAACATAAAACAAAACGTTGTGCTCTAGTATGATACAGCAATGTACATTTGGGTCTAACCTGAGAAAAGTCTTCAGTTTTGTGAATTTGGATCTAATTAAGAAAGGTGATTTTCAAAATTTTACTCAAACTGAAGTTTTGAGGGTTTTTGACATTATGAGACATGATATGGTAAAAGATCAAAAATGAAAAATGTCAGAGCAGGCAAGGGTTGCTTCACAAATTTTTACTCCATCAGGGTGAAAATTGTGCTGATGAGATGGCAAGTTGGATTTTATAGAATAGACTGGAAAGAAGAGAATGCCTTTAAGGATCCACTGTGAATTCTGTTCTGTCATTAGAATGTAAGCTCCATGAGAACAGCGACTTTTTGAAAATATTTGTTTCCTTTTGTATGGCTTCTACAAACCTTTTCTGCATGAAAATATTCAAACATACCTTCTCTAGACTGAATGTATGTGTGTGTCCCCAAACTTCATGTTATTAAATAAATCCTAATGCACAGTGTGATGGTATTTTGAGGTAGGGACTTTGGGAAGTGCTTAGCTCATAAGAGTGAAGCCCTCATGTGGGGGATTAGTGCTCTTATGAAAGAGGTCCTCGGGAGCTTCCTTGGCCCCTCCTCCATGTGAAAAGATGGCCATCTATGAACCAAGAAGCAGGCCCTCCCCAAACACTGAATCTACCAGTGTCTTGATTTTGAATTTCCCAGCCTCCAGAGCTGTAAGAAATAAATTTCGTTGTTTATAAGCATCCAGACTATTTTTTTGAGGCAGAGTCTTACTCTGTTGTCTCAGTGAGAATGCAGTATACAATCGTGGCTCATCTCGCAGCCTCAATCTCTCAGGCTCAATTAATCCTCCTGCCTCAGCCTCCCAAGTAGCTAGGACTGGGACTAGAGGCACATGCCACCACACCTGGCTAATTTTAAAATTTTTAGTAGCGACAAGGTTTTGCTATGTTGCCCAGGCTGGTCTCAAACTCCTGAGCTCAAGTGATACTCCTGCCTTGGCCTCCCAAAATGCTGGGATTACAGGTGTAAGCCAGCTCCCAGGCTTCATTATAGCAGCCCAAACAGACCAAAACAGTTCCAAAAAATAACATAAATACCCACTTCTCCATCGCTTAGATTGAACAATTGTTAACCTTTACCATTTTTGCTTCCTCTATTTTTATTGAAGTGTTTTAAAATAAAATACAAACCTAATGACATTTCACCCCTTAATGCTTTTAACATGAATCCTCAAAAATGAACTGTTTTTCTTTCACTCAGAGTATCTTTATCTCACTTAATTCTTGAATATAATAAATTGCCGGTTCATATTTAGATTGCCTCAGTTATTCCTCAAATGACTTTTACTCCTCTCTTATCCAATCCTGGATCTGTTATCCATTGCATCTGATTATTTTATTTCTAAAGCAGAGGAACTCTGGCTAGTTCATTGTTGTAACCAGTGCCCAGACACTGTGTAGCCTGGAGTAGGCTCTCAGTAGAAATCAGCATAGTGGTTAGAACTAAGGGTTAACATCCTGGCCCTATCACTTACTAGCTATACTTTGGCAAGTCACTTAACCCCTCCATCCCTCAATTCCTTATCTGCAAAATGGGTTTAACAGTAGTATCTGCTGTAAGGATAAATGAGTTGATATATGTTAATGTTTATAACAGTGCCCCATACACAGTGAGTGCTGTGTAAGTGTTATTCTACTTATTTGTTGATAAGTACTAGTCAGCCTCTATTATGTACCTAACATGTTGGGCACTATTTTAGGCATCAGCCCAATTTCTCTGCTCTTATGGAGCTTACATTCTAATTGGGGTTAAGTAGTCATTAAGAAAACAAAAAACAATTTGAAAAGTAAACATCCAGTTGTCCCTTACTACCCATGGGAGATTGGTTCCATGACCTCCCTTGGATACTGAAATCTATGTGTGCTCCAAACCCTGATGTAAAATAGTGTAATATTTGCCTATAACCTATTCATATCCTCCTGTACACTTTAAATCATCTGTAGATTATTTATAATACTTAATACAATGTAAATGCTGTCTATACTATATTGTTTAGAAAATAATGACAAGAAAAAGAGTCTGCATATGTTTGGTACAGATACATTTTTTTTTCCTTGAGGCAGAGTCTCACTCTGTTGCCAGGCTGGAGTGCAGTGGCGCGATCTCGGCTCACTGCAACGTCTGCCTCCCCGGTTCAAGCAGGTCTCCTGCCTCAGCCTTCCGAGTAGCTGGGATTACAGACGTGTGCCACCATGCCCAGCCAATTTTTGTATTTTTAGTAGCTACAGGGTTTCACCATGCTGACAGGATGGTCTCAATCTCCTGACCTCATGGTCCTCCCGCCTCAGCCTCCCAAAGTGCTGGAATTACAGGCATGCGCCACTGTGCCCGGCCGGTACAGATATATATTTTTTAAATATTTTGAATTCACTGTTGATTGATCCATGGATGCAGAACCCATAGATATGGATGGCCAGAGTGAATAGCGTGTTGGTGAGGGAAAAGCTGGGAAAGGAACATAGGGAGTATTGGGATGGTCTAACTTGTAAGGTAACATGTGAGCAGAAATGTGATGGCTCTGAAGGAGCAAGTCATGTGGCTCCTTGGAGGAAATGCATTATAGACAGAGGAGAGACCCTAAATTGGAAGTATGAACAGCAAAGAAGAGGAATTTGCAAGGAAGAGAGAAGTAGGAAGAGGAAGGGGCCAGATCTTGTGGACCATTGTGAGACTTTACATATTACCGAGTGAGAATGAAAGTTATTGGAGGCTTTCTCCAGAGAACATGACTTGTAATTTGAAAGGTCCCCTACAGAAAGAGTAGTGAATGCTGTAATAGAGTCTTGGAAAACATGCTTTTGTAGAGCCAGAGGGTATGCCTAATGCCTGGGCTTTGTTGTAACCATTAAGTGCATCATCGTGAAAATCTTTTGCAAGCACAGCAGTGTGACCTCTGCATCCTAGACTGCCAGCTCACATATAGTATATTCTTCCAACAATTCTTCCACACTGTGAGGACCCTCAGCCCACTGACCTCTCATTATTTCACTATTTATCACTTTTGTCTTACTGTCTTTTCCTTCTCAGCTAGATTAGATGCCATGGTCGTGGCAGAAATTGTTAGTTCTCTGCCCATTATCTATTTCCTCACCTATATTACTAACAGAACTGATTTTGCTCCAGATGGCATTTGTCATAAGGAATGAGATTCCTCATTTCTGAGCCTTCCTTGAAGCAAAATATTTCACGTGTCCCATTTCTGTCCAGCTAGTACCGAGCAGCAGTCTACCGGGGGTTGGTTCCAGGGAATATTTTGCTTTTCTAATAAAGGGGACAGTCACAGCTGGCATGTTCCTTTGCCCCTATTTCCCTTTCTACTTTCTTGCTTCCTTAAACACAGATATGACATCTGGAGCTGCAGCAATCATCTTGCAACCATGGGATGACAAGCATGGATAAAAGGCAATGCCCTGATGGTTGTAGAGCAGAAAGAGAGAAAGGAACTGGGCCCCCGATGGCTGCTCAAGCAGTGGAACCAATGCTAGCAATTGACTACCTCTGGCATGTGAGAACAGACCACAGTAGGGTTTTCTGTTATATAATGTTAAATCTCTTCTAACTGATTCAGTGGTTCAGTGCCATAGTCTTTTGCAAACATCCTTGTCCATCTTTCCCTCCATCATGCCTGGGAGACAAAACACAAGTCTGATTAAACCTAACCAACTGCTTTGTATTTGCATCTGGATAGCTAAATACAGATGCAGTACATCTCACAAGGTGCTTAGTGGTCTGATTAAAAAAAATTTTTTTTTTTTTTTTTTTTTTGAGACAGTCTTGTTTTGTCACCAGGCACCAGGCTGGAGTGCAGTGGTGCAGTCTCGGCTCACTGCAATCTCCGTCTCCTGGGTTCAAGCAATTCTCCTGCCTCAGCCTCACGAGTAGCTGGGACTACAGGCACGCGCCACCACGCACAGCTAACTTTTGTATTTTTTAGTAGAGACAGGGCTTCACTTTCTCATCTCCCTTCATGTCTCCAGCACTCTTGTCTTCCCCTACTTTCAGCTGATGATCTCCCTTCATACTCAATGAAAAAAATAAATGAAATCAGATGAGCTCCACCTCATTTTTTGTGTCAGAGTCCACTTGCATCCCCATTATTCCTCTTCCTCTTTCTTCATAATCACACCCTTGATCTTTTTAGCTAGAAATATGGCTGTCCCATGTAGAGACCATATTTTCAAGCTTCCTTTGCAGTTGATAACAGCTATATGGCCAAGTACTGGCTAATAAAATGTAATGGAGGGTATTATGGGTAGCTTTCAGGAAATGTTCTAAAAAGATAGAACTGGCTTTTGCCCTTTGATCCGTTTCTTCCCCACCTCTCTTTTCCTCCCTGGGATGAATCTATGATGCTGAACTGTCTAGCAGCCATCTTAGACCATGAAGAATAGGTCCACATATTAGGATAGAAGAGTACTGAGCTCGAAGGAGTCTTATCCCTAACAGTTTTATGACTCTCAAACCAACCCTGAACAACCTACCTCTGGAATTCAGAAACATGAGAGGATTAAATTCTGACTTAAACAAACAATATTATTCTAGGTTTTGGTTACATGTAGACAAATGAATCCTAACCAAACGCATCAGTCTATATCTAGATGTATATTCTGTGCCTTCTGTCTAATCATAATGGAAGTGTTCCTCTCCTATTGAGGCCAGCCTCTTAAGAGACCCATCTGAGGGACCATTAGAGAAGCTCTGTGTAATAATCAGTGAAGCATGGACCAAAGCAGTGCCTGTGGGGATTAGAGTGGGTGAAGGATCTGATAGGATAATAGGAAGTTGAATCAAGAGTGCATCACCTAACATTTCTTTATAATGTGTCAGTATGTTGTGATGAAATGAGGCTTTGGAGTCAGAGACGTAAATCAAATCTTGTCTCCTCACTTCCACATTGTGTGACCTTGAGAAGTCACCTAGCCAATTATCCTCACTGGCAAAGCAGTGACAGTATCATACAGTTCCTCTTGTTATTTTAAGGACCAGAGAATAAGAAACACCCATCTGTTCTGGTGCCTGGCACAAAATGGGACCTGAATAAATGTTATCTGTCTCCCCTAACCTTTCTCTTATTCTTCAGTTCAACTCCTGTAGGAATGAAAAAGTAGGATGGGCACATCTGAATGGAAGTATTTAAGCCTTCAGGTTTTGTGAACCTGAAGCACTTAGGCAGCAGCAGGGCTATTTAGAAGCAGCATGGAGTTAAGTGATGCTATGGCTGTGGAGGGCTTCTACTTTGTTGATCCTTCTAGCCCTAACAGGGAGATAAGAGGGGAGGTAATAGGGCATGGAATGTTAGAGCTGAATTAATAATAAAATAATGAATAATTACATTTTAACTGCACCTTAATTTTTGTCGACACTTTATTAAGAAAATGTATTTCTGAATAGATGCAAAAATCCATAAAGCCATCTCCCAGCTTTAACAATTAACATAATTTTTTCCATTCTAATTTCATCTATTCCCTCTACTATTTTTTTTTTTTGGTAAAGTCTTGGAAAGCAAATCCCAGACATCATATCATTTCACTTTATCATACATTATTTGGTAAAGATTTTTTTTTTTTTTTTTTTTGAGACGGAGTTTCGCTCTTGTTACCCAGGCTGGAGTGCAATGGCGCGATCTCGGCTCACCGCAACCTGCGCCTCCTGGGTTCAGGCAATTCTCCTGCCTCAGCCTCCTGAGTAGCTGGGATTACAGGCACGCGCCACCATGCCCAGCTAATTTTTGGTACTTTTAGTAGAGATGGGGTTTCACCTTGTTGACCAGGATGGTCTTGATCTCTTGACCTTGTGATCCACCCGCCTCGGCCTCCCAAAGTGCTAGGATTACAGGCTTGAGCCACCGCGCCCGGCCTGGTAAAGATTTTTTAAAATAACCATTATCACCTGTAGCTAGTGAGAATAGAACCCAGTAGCATTTTCTGTTACATAATCTCAAATCTCTTTGAACTGATTCAGTGGTTCAGCATCATAGTCTGTCTCTTGCAAACATCTTTGTTCATCTTTCCCTCCATCATGCCAAAAATTTAACAACAATTCACTAATATTGTATAATTTCCAGTCCATGTGCAGTTTTCCCTAATTGTTTTTAAATTGTCATTCTACTATTGTTTGCATGAATCAGGATGCAAACAAGGTCCACACATTATAATTGTATCTCATTTTATCTAAACAGTTTCCCTCATTTAAAAAATGTCACTTAAAGATTTCTTGAGAAATACCCTACAAGCATAGGCAAACAAAACAAACATGGACAAATGGGATCACATCAAGTTAAAAAGCTGCTGCACAGCAAAAAGAAACCATGAACAAAGTGAGACAACCCACGGAATGGGGAGAAAACATTTGCAAACTACCCATCTGACAAGGGATTAATAACCAGAATATATCAAGAGCTCAAGCAACTCTAGGGAAAAAAATCCAATAATCTGATTTAAAAATGGGCAGAAGAGGCCAAGCATGGTGTCTCGAGCCTGTAATTCCAGCACTTTGGGAGGCCAAGGTGGGCAAATTATCTGAGGTCAGGAGTTCCAGACCAGCCTGCCAACATGGTAAAATCCCATCTCTACTAAAAATACAAAAATTAGCTGGGCGTGGTGGCACCCGCCTGTAATCCCAGCTACTTGGGAGGCTGAGGCAGGAGAACTGCTTGAACCCAGGACGTGGAGGTTGCAGTGAGCCAAGATTGTGTACTCCCAGCCTGGGCAACAGAGCGACACTCAATCTCAAAAAAAAAAAAAAAAAAAAAAAAAAGATATGAATTGGCATTTCTCAAAAGAAGACATACAAATGACAAATAGGTGGCTTAATATCACTGATCATCAGAGAAAAGCAAATCAAAACTGCAATGAGATATCATCTCACCCACTAAAATGACTTTGACTTTTATCTAAAGACAGGCAATAACAAATGCTGTCAAGTATGTGGATAAAACAAAAACCTTCTACACTTTGGTAGGAATGTAAACCAACACAACCACTATAGAGACCAGTTGGGAAGTTCCTCAAAAAACTAAAAATAGGCCAGGCGTGGTGTCTCACTCTTGAAATCTCAGCATTTTGGGAGGTGGGTGGGTCATTTGAGGCCAGGAGTTCAAGACCAACTTGCCCAACATAATGAAACCCTATGTCTACTAAAAAATACAAAAATTAGCTGGATGTGGTGGTTCATGCCTGTAATCTCAGCCACTTGGGAGGGTGAGGCACAAGAATCACTTGAACCTGGGAGGCAGAGGTTGTAGTGAGCCAAGATTGTGCCATTGTACTCCAGCCTACGTGGCAGAGCAAGAATCTGTCTCAAAAGAAAAAAAAAAAACCTAAAAGCTACCATATGATTCAGCGATCCCATTGCTGGGTATATACCCAAAAGAAAGGAAATTAGTATATTAAAGAGATATCTGCACTCCCATTTTTATTGTAGTGAAGATTTGGAAGCAACCTAAGTGGCCATCAACAGATGAATAGATAAAGAAAATGTGGTACTTACACATGATGGTATATATTCAGCCATTAAAAAAAGAATGAGATCTGTCATTTGCAATAACATGGATAGATCATTATGTTAAGTGAAATAAGCCAGGCATAGAAGGGTGGGATTCACATGATTTCACTTATTTGTGGGAGCTAAAAATTAAACAATTGAATTCACTGAGATAGAGAGTAGAAGGATGGTTACCAGATGCTGGGAAGGGTAGTGTGGGGGTGGGGGAGAAGTGCGGGTGGTTAATGAGCACAGAAATATAGTTAAATAGAATGAATAAGATCTAGTATATCACAACAGGGTGACACTGGCTGGTCACTCTGTTACACTCAACAATTTATTGTACATTTAAAACTAAAAGCGTATAACTGATTGTAATACAAAAAAAGGATAAATGCTTGAGGCAATGGATACCCCATTTACCCTGATGTGATGTAATTATTACTTATTGTAGACTTGTATCAAAATATCTCATATATCCCATAAATATATATACCTACTATCCACAAAATTTAAAAATAAAAAAATTTTAATGTCAATTATTTGTTGAAGAAACCAGGTCATTTGTCATATAGGTTCTTCCCACACTCTGGATTTATCTGATTGCAATCCCATGGTGTCATTTTACATGTTCCTCTGTCCCTAGTATTTCTTGTAAACTGGTAGATTTATCTAGAAGCTTGATTGTATTCAGAGTCCATCTTTTTTGTTTTTTGTACTTTAGGTTCTGGGGTACATGTGCAGATCATGCAGGATTGTTGCATAGGTACACACATGGCAATGTGGTTTGCTGCCGCCTCCATCCCCCCGTCATCTACATCTGGCATTTCTTCCCATGTTACTCCTCCCCAACCTCCCCACCGCCCCCCCAGGCTGTGCCTCCTTTGCCCCCCACCAACAGATCCCAGTGTGTGATGCTCCCCTCCCTGTGTCCATGTGTTCTTACTGTTCAACACCCACCTATTAGTGAGAACATGCGGTGTTTGATTTTCTGATCATGTGTCAGTCTGCTGAGAATTATGGTTTCCAGATTCATCCATGTCCCTACAAAGGACACAAACTCATCATTTTTTATGGCTGTATAGTATTCCATTGTGTATATGTGCCACATTTTCCTTGTCATCAGTGGGCATTTGGGTTGGTTCCAGGTGTTTTCTATTGTAAACAGTGCCACTATGAACATATGTGTGCATGTGTCTTTATAATAGAATGATTTATAATCCTTTGGGTATATACCCAGTAATGGGATTGCTAGGTCAAATGGAATTTCTATTTCTAGGTCCTTGAGGAATCGCCACAGTGTCTTCCACAATGGTTGAACTAGCTTACACTCCCACCAACAGTGTAAAAGTGTTCCTATTTCTCCACATCCTCTCCAGCATCTGTTTCCAGATTTTTTAATGATCGCCATTATAACTGGTGTGAGGTGGTATCTCAATGTGATTTTGATTTGCATTTCTCTAATACCCAGTGATGGTGAGCATTTTTTCATGTTTGTTGGCCTCATATATGTCTTCTTTTGAAAAGCGTCTGTTCATATCCTTCACCCACTTTTGGATGGGTTTGTTTGTTTTTTTCTTGTAAATCTGCTTTAGTTCTTTGTAGATTCTAGATACTAGCCCTTTGTCAGATGGGTAGATTGCAAAAATTTTTTCCCATTCTATTGGTTGCTGGTTCACTCTAATGATTGTTTCTTTTGCTGTACAAAAGCTCTGGGGTTTAATTTGGTGCCATTTGTCTTCTTTGGCTTTTGTTGCCAACGCTTTTGGTGTTTTAGTCATGAAGTCCTTGACTGTGCCTATGTCCTGAATGGTTTTGCCTAGGTTTCCTTCTGGGGTTTTTATGGTGTTAGGTCTTATGTTTAAGTCTTTAATCCATGTGGAGTTAATTTTAGTGTTAAGGTGTCAGGAAGGGGTCCAGTTTCTGCTTTCTGCACACTGCTAACCAGTTTTCCCAACACCATTTATTAAACAGGGAATCCTTTTCCCATTGCTTGTTTTTGTGAGGTTTGTCAAAGATCAGATGGTTGCAGATGTGTGACGTTGCCCCCAGGGCCTCTGTTCTGTTCCATTGGGCTATATCTCTGTTTTGGTACCAGTACCATGCCGTTTTGATTACTGTAGCCTTGTAGTACAGTTTGAAGTCAGGTAGCGTGATGCCTCCAGCTTTGTCCTTTTTGCTTAAGATTGTCTTGGCTATGTGGGCTCTCTTTTGGTTCCATACAAAATTTAAGGTGTTTTTTTTCAGTTCTGTGAAGAAGATCATTGGTAGCTTGATGGGAATACTATTGAATCTATAAATTACTTTGGGCAGTATGGCCATTTTCATAATATTGATTCTTCCTAACCATAAGCATGGAATGTTTTTCCATCTGTTTGTGTCCTCTCTTATTTCCTTGAGCAGTAGTTTGTAGTCCTCCTTGGAGAGGTCCTTTGCATCCTTTGTTAGTTGTATTCCTAGTTATTTTGTTCTCTTTGCAGCAATTGTAAATGGAAGTTTGCTCATGATTTGGCTCTCTTTTGGTCTGTTATTGGTGTATAGAAATGCTTGATTTCTGCACGTTGATTTTGTATCCTGAGACTTTGCTGAAGTTGCTTATCAGCTTAAGGAGGTTTTGGGCTGAGATGATGGAGTCTTTTAAATATACAGTCATGTCACCTGCAAATAGAGACACTTTGACTTCGTCTTTTCCTAATTGAATACACTTTATTTTTTTTTCTTGCCTAATTGCTCTGGCTAGAACTTCCAATACTATATTGAATAGGAGTGGTGAGAGAGGGCATCCTTGTCTTGTGCCAGTTTTTAAAGGGAGTACTTCCAGTTTTTTGCCCATTCAGTATGATATTGGCTGTAGGTTTGTCATAAATAGCTTTATTGTTTTGAGATATGTTCTTCTGATACCTAGTTTATTGAGAGTTTTTAGCATAAAGGGCTGTTGAATTTTGTCGAAGGCCCTCTCTATATCTATTGAGATAATCATGTGGTTTTTGTCTTTTGTTCTGTTTATGTGGTGAATTACATTTACAGATTTGCGTATGTTGAACCAGCCTTGCATCCTCAGGATGAAGTCTACTTGATCATGGTGGATAAGCTTTTTGATGTGCTGTTGCAGTCAGTTTGCCAGTATTTTATTGAAGATTTTTGCATCTATGTTCATCATGGAGATTGGCCTGAAGTTTTCTTTTTTTGTTAAGTCTCTGCTGGGTTTTGATATCAGGATGATGTTGCTCTCATAAAATGATTTGGGAAGGATTCCCTCTTTTTGGATTGTTTGGAATAGTTTCAACAGGAATGGTACCAGCTCCTCTTTGTACATCTGGTAGAATTTAGCTGTGAACCCATCTGGACCTGGACTTTTTTTGGTTGGTAGGCTATTTGCTGCCTCAACTTCACCCCTTGTTATTGACCTATTCAAGGTTTTAACTTCTTCCTGGTTTAGGCTTGGGAGTGTGCAAGTGTCCAGTAATTTATACATTTCTTCCAGGTTTACTGGTTTATGTGCCTAGAGTTGTTTGTAGTAATCTCTGATTGTAGTTTGTATTTCTGTGGAATTACTGGTAATACCCCTTTGTTATTTTTTATTGCATCTATTTGATTGTTCTCACTTTTCTTTTTTATTAATCTGGCTAGTGATCTGCCTGTTTTGTTGATTTTTCAAAAAACCAGCTCATGGATTTATTGATTTTTTGAAGGGTTTTTTTGTGTCTCAATTATCTCCTTCAGTTCTGCTCTGATCTTAGTTATTTCTTGTCTGCTCCTTGCTTTTGAGTTTTTTTGATCTTGCTCCTTTAGCTCTTTCAATTTTGATGATATGGTGTCGATTTTAGATCTTTCCCTGTTTCTCATGTGGGCATTTATTGCTATAAAAGTCTTCCACTATTACTGTGTGGGAGTCTAAGACTCTTTGTAGGTCTTTAAGAACTTGCCTTATGTATCTGGGTGCTCCTGCTTTGGGTGCATATATATTTAGGATAGTTAGCTCTTCTTGTTGCACTGATCCTTTTACCATTATGTAATGCCCTTTTTTGTCTCTTTTGATCTTTGTTGGTTTAAAGTCCATTTTATCAGAGACTGGGATTGCAACCCCTGCTTTTTTTTGCTCTCTGTTTGCTTGGTAAATCTTCCTCGATCCCTTTATTTTGAGCCTATGTGTATCCTAGCATGTGAGATGGGTTTCCTGAGTATAGCACACCAATGGGTCTTGACTTTTTATCCAATTTGCCTGTCTGTGTCTTCTGATTGGGGCATTTAGCCCATTTACATTTAAGGTTAATATTATGTGTGAATTTGATCCTGCCATTTTGTTGCTAGCTGGATGTTTTGCCCGTTAGTTGACACATTTTTTTCATTGTGTCAATGGTCTTTACCATTTGGGATGTTTTTGGAGTGGCTGGTACTAGTTGTTCCTTTCCTTGTTTAGTGCATCTTTCAGGAGCTCTTGTAAGGCAGGCCTGGTGGTTACGAAATCTCTCAACAATTGTTTGTCGATAAAGGATTTTCTTTCTCCTTCACTTATGAAGCTTAGTTTGGCTGGATATGAAATTCTAGGTTGAAAGTTCTTTTCTTTAAGGATGTTGAATATCAGCCCCCACTCTCTTCTGGCTTGTAGGGTTTCTGTGGAGAGATCCACTGTGAGTCTGATGGGCTTCCCTTTGTGGGTAACCCGACCTTTCTTTCTGGCTGCCCTTAGGATTTTTTTCCTTCATTTCAACCCTGGTGAATCTGATGATTATGTGCCTTGGGGTTGCTCTTCTTGAGAAATATCTTTGTGGTGTTCTCTGTATTTCCTGGACTTGAATGGTGGCTTGGCTTGCTAGGTTGGGTAAGTTCTCCTGGATAATATCCTGAAGAGTGTTTTCCAGGTTGGATTCATACTCTCCATAACATTCAGGTACACCTATCAAACATAGATTAGGTCTTTTCATGTAATCCCATATTTCTTGGAGGCTTTGTTCATTTCTTTTCACTCTTTTTCTCTATTCTTGTATTCTTGTTTTATTTCATTTAATTGATCAATCTTCAATCTCTGATATCCATTCTTTTGCTTGGTCGATTCAGCTGTTGAAACTTGTGTATGCTTCGTGGAGTTCTCATGGTGTGTTTTTCAGCTCCATCAAGTCATTTATATTCTTCTCTAAGCTGTTTATTCTAGTTAGCATCTCATCTAACCTTTTTTCTAGGTTCTTAGTTTCTTTCCATTGGATTAGTACATGTTCTTTTAGCTCTGAGAAGTTTGTTATTACCCACCTTCTGAAGCCTGTTTCTGTCAATTCATCAGATTCATTCTCCATCCATCTTTGATCCCTAGCTGGTGAGGAGTTGTGATCCTTTGGAGGAGGAGAGGAGTTCTGGTTTTTGGTGTTTTCATCCTTTTTGTGCTGGCTTCTTCCCATCTTAGTGGCTTTATCTACCTGTGATCTTTGTATTTGGTGACTTTTGGATGGGGTCTCTGAGTGGATATCCTTTTTGTTGATGATGAAGTTATTTCATTCTGTTTCTTAGTTTTCCTTCTAACAGTCAGGCCCCTCTGCTGCAGGACTGCTGGAGGTCCACTCCAGACCCTGCTTGCCTGGGGATCACCTGCAGGGGCTGCAGAAGAGTAAGGGTTGCTGCTGGTTTCTTCTTCTGTTATCTTCGTCCCAAAAGGGTGCCTGCCAGATGTCAGACTGAGCTCTCCTGTATGAGGTGTCTCTTTGGGTGTACAGGGTCAGGGAGCTGCTTGAGGAGACAGTCTGTCCCTTATAGGAGCTCCATCATTCTGTGCAGAGCTGCTGGGCAGGTACTTTTAAGTCTGCTGCAGTGGAACTGATAACTGCCTCTTTTCCCAGGTGCTCTGTGCTAGGAAGGTCGACTTTATTTATAAATTCCTTTCATGCTGCTGCCTTTTTTCATAGATGCCCTGTCCCACACGTAGTAGTCTAGTCACAGTCTGTAAGCAGAGGTGTTGCTGAGCTGCCGCAGGCTCTGCCCCGCTGCTATGTGAACTGCCTCGGTGGTGGTGGTCACTCTTCCCGCCCCGCACTGAGCTGTACCATCCTGGGTCCAGCTGCGCTTGCTGCAAAACTCTCAATCCAGAGTGTTCCAGATTGCTTGTTTTGTGGTAGTGGCACCTGTCGAACCAGATCACCTGGCTCCCTGTCCCTGCCCCCTCCCTTTCAGTTGAATGGGCGGCTCTGTCTCCCAGGCATTCAAGGTGCCAGTTGAAATGGCTACCCAGATTTGTGTGAGTTGCTGTGCGCCATCCTGGCACTGGCTGAAACCACCATGCTGCGAACTTGTGGTGCTTTTCGGCCCGATAATCTCCTGGTCTGTGGGCAGCAAAAATTTGTTTGGACATGCGGTAGGCACTCACCCTCTATGTTGTTCTTGCTGGGAACTGCACTATGGAGCTGTTCCTATTCAGCCATCTTGGATCCTCCCCCAGATTCCACCTTTTTGGCAGGACTATTTCATATTGTACAATGGTGCTACACCCAGTGCTGTACATGGTGGTGCTATGTGTTTTCTTTTATAACATATCAAGAGGTAATTTATTTTTTCCTCTTTTAATAATATTTAGATTGATAGATGAATGTAAGGATTATCAGCTGAATCTGTCATTTATAAGATTATCTACAACCTTTCACTTAATGATATTAGCAATCATTGATGTTTACTTTAATACATTATTTCATTAGGAATTACAAAGTAGTGATTTTTACAGTTCTATCATTGCTTTGCATGTTTTTAGCCTCTATGCAGAAATTTTCCTTAGCAACTCTTTGGTGACTCTGAACACCGTTTTAATTACTTACTTTTTGCTTAATTATTTCTTTTATCAATTTTTAGGTTAATTTATGAATTTTATCAGCTAGGTTTTTGAGGGGCGGGGAATATTAAGAACTCATGGATTTTTGGGGGGTGCCAAGATGACCAAGAGAAGCCAGCACCGGAATGCAGCTCCCAGCGAATGAGACACAGAGGGCAAGAGGACTTCACAATTCCAAACGAGGTGCCAGGTTCATTTCTGTGAGACTGATGGGGCACTGAATATAGGTCCCAGGAAGGAGCCATAGGACGAGAGCTGCCCAGGGGGACAAATCAAGACAGTGTGGGACGCGTCCCCACCTGAAACATGCAGCCAACTCAGAGGGTTGGAGGACTTAACTCCCTTGGTGCTCCGATTTAGGTCCTGTGCTTACCTCATCCCTCCTGCAACCCATGGTCTACGAGAGCCCTGCCAGATGGTGGGGCGCTGTGGGTAGTGGATGCAAATCTGAGCAGCGGCTACCGCCTCGGCTGCAAGTTGTTGCAGGGACCTGGGTGGGAGTTTGGACTAACGCCAGCAGGACGGGCCATCCCACAGAGGGAGGCACAGTTGAAAGCAGGGAAACAGACCATAAGGCCTGGCAGGCCCCACCTCCACAGAGTTTAAACTGAAGCCCTTGCTAGAGAGCTTCGCAGCAAATACACCAGCTTGACCCCAACCAGAAAGATCCAGCTGGGGAAGAAAAGATGCAATTGGGAAGGTGGAGCCAATCTCACCTGCAAACAAACCCCAGGGAAGGACTACCCGCCCAACAACCTGACTGAACCCGAGAGAGCCCAGCACCGCCCTCTACAGGCCAAAAAAGATACAGCTCCAACCTCAACATAAAAAAACATCCACTCAGAGACTCCTGAAATCACCAACTTCAAAGATTAAAGGGAGATAAATCCACGAAGTTGAGAAAAAAACAGCGCAAAAAGGATGAAACCATCAAAGAACAGAGCACCTCTTCTCCTTCCAGGGATCACAACTCCTCACCATCAAGGGAACAAAAAAAGAGAATGAATCTGATGAACTGATGGAAGCAGGCTTCAGAAGGTGGGTAATAACAGACTTCTCTGAGTTAAAAGACCATGTTCTAACCCAATGCAAAGAAACTAAGAACCTTGAAAAAAGGTTAGATGAAATGCTAACTAGACTAACCAGCTTAGAGAAGAACATGAACGACTTGATGGAGCTGAAAAACAGCATGATAACTTCACGAGGCATACACAAGTTTCAACAGCCTAATCAATGAAGCAGAAGAGAGGATATCAGAAGTGTAAGATCAAATCAATGAAATAAAATGAGAAGGCAAGATTAGAGAAAAAACAGTGAAAAGAAATGAACAAAGTCTTCAAGAACTATAGGATTATGTGAAAAGACCTAAACTATACTTGATCGGCATACCTCAATGTGGCAGGGAGAATGAATCCAAGTTGGAAAACACTCTTCAAGATATTACCCAAGAGAAGTTTCCCAAATCTAACAAGGCAGGCCAACATCCAAATCCAGGAAATACAGAGAACACCACAAAGATATTCCTCAAGAAGATCAACCCCAAGGCATATAGTTGTCAGATTCACCAGGGTTGAGATGAAGGAAAATATCCTAAGGGCAGCCAGAGGGAAAGGTCGAGTCACCCACAAAGGAAAGACTATCAGACTCACATTGGATCTCTTGGCAGAAACCCTGTAAGCTAGAAGGGAGTGGGGGCCAATATTCAACATCCTTAAAGAAAATAACTTTCAACCCAGAATTTCATATCCAGCCAAACTAAGCTTCATAAGTGAAGGAGAAAGAAAATCCTTATGGACAAGCAGTTGATGAGAGATTTCATCACTACGAGACCTGCCTTACAAAAGCTACTGAAGGAAGTACTAAACAGGGAAAGAAACAAGTGGTACCAGCCACTGCAAAAACGTACCAAATGGTAAAGAACAACGACGAAATGAAGAAGCCACATCAACTAACAGGCAAAACAGCCAGTAACAAAATGGCAGGATCAAATTCACACTTAACAATATTAACATTGAATGTAAATGGCCTAAATGCCGCAATCAAAAGACACAGACTGGCAAACTGGATTAAAAAGTCAAGACCCATTGGTGTGCTGTATTCAGGAGACCCGATTCACGTAGACTTAAAATAAAGGGATGGAAGAAGATTTACCAAGCAAATGGAGAGAAAAAAAAAAGCAGGGGTAGCAATCCTAGTCTCTGATAAAATAGACTTTAAACTAACAAAGATCAAAAGAGACAAAGATGGACATTACGTAATGGTAAAAGAATCAGTGCAACAAGAAGAGCTAACCATCCTAAATATATATGCACCCAATGCAGGAGCACCCAGATACACAAAGCAAGTTCTTAAAGACCTACAAAGAGTCTTAGACTCCTGCACAATAATAGTGGGAGACTTTAACACTCCACTGACAATATTGGACAGATCAGTGAGACAGAAAGTCAACAAGGATATCCAGGACTTGAACACAGATTTGGACCAAGTGGACCTAATAGACATTTACAGGACACTACACCCCAAATCCACAGAATACACATTCTTCTCAGCACCACCTTGCACTTAGTCCAAAATTGACCACATAATTGGAAGTAAATCACTCCTTACCAAATGCGAAAGAATGGAAAGCATAACAAACAGTCTCCGAGACCACAGCACAATCAAATTAGAACTCAGGATTCAGAAAAGCACTCAAAGCTGCACAATCACATGGAAACTGAACAACTTAGTCCTGAATGACAAATGGATAAACAATGAAATGAAGGCAGAAATAAAATGTTCTTCGAAACCAATGAGAATGATGACACAGTGTACCAGATCCTATGGGATACATTGAAAGCAGCGTCTAGAGGGAAATTTATAGCAATAAATGCCCACATGAGAAACAAGGAAAGACCTAAAATCGACACCCTATCATCAAAATTGAAAGAGCTAGAGGAGCAAGATCAAAAAAACTCAAAAGCAAGCAGAAGACAAGAAATAACTAAGATCAGAGCAGAACTGAAGGAGATAGAGACATAAAAAACCCTTCAAAAAATCAGTAAATCCAGGAGCTGGTTTTTTGAAAAGATCAACAAAATAGACCGCTAGCTAGACTAATAAAAAAGAAAAGAGAGAAGAATCGAATAGACGCACTAAAAAACAATGAAGGGATATCACCACTGATTCCTCGGAAATGTGAACTACCGTCAGAGATTACTACAAACAACCCTATGCACATAAGCCAGTAAATCTGGAAGAAATGGATAAATTCCTGGACACTTGCACACTCCCAAGCCTAAACCAGGAAGAAGTTGAAACCCTGAGTAGACCAATAACAAGGTCTGAAGTTGAGGCAGCAATTAATAGCCTACCAACCAAAAAAAGTCCATGTCCAGATGGGTTCACAGCTGAATTCTACCAGAAATACAAAGAGGAGCTGGTACCATTACTGTTGAAAGTATTCCAAACAATACAAGAAGAGGGAATCCTCCCTAACTCTTTCTATGAGACCAACATCATCCTGATACCAAAACCTGGCAGAGACACAACTAAAAAGAAAACTTCAGGCCAATATCCATGATGAACATTGATGCAAAAAATCTTCAATAAAATACTGGCAAACCGAATCCAACAGCACATCAGAAAGCTTATCCACCATGATCAAGTAGGCTTCATCCTGGGGATGCAAGGGTGGTTCAACATACGCAAATCTGTAAATGTAATTCACCTCATAAACAGAACCAAAGACGAAAACCACATGATTATCTCAATAGATGCAGAGAAGGCCTTTGACAAAATTCAACAGCCCTTTATGCTAAAAACTCTCAATAAACTAGGTACTGATGGAATGTATCTCAAAACAATAAAAGCTATTTACGACAAACCCACAGCCAATATCAAACTGAATGAGCAAAAATTAGAATCATTCCCTTTAAAAGCTGGCACTAGACAAGGACGCCCTCTCTCACCACTCCTATTCAATATAGTATTGGAAGTTCTAGCCAGAGCAATTAGGCAAGAAAATGAAATAAAGGGCATTCAGTTAGGAAAAGAAGAAGTCAAATTGTCCCTGTTTGCAAACAACATGATTGTGTATTTAAAAGACCCCATAGTCTCAGCCCAAAACCTCCTTAAGCTGATAAGCAACTTCAGCAAAGTCTCAGGATACAAAATCAATGGGCAGAATTCACAAGCATTCCTATACACCAATAACAGGCAAACAGAGAGCCAAATCATGAGTGAACTCCCATTTACAATTGCTACAAAGAGAATAAAATACCTAGGAATACAACTAGCAAAGGAGGTAAAAGATCTCTTCAAGGAGAACTACAAACCACTGCTCAAGGAAGTAAGAGAGGACACAAACAGATGGAAAAACATTCCATGCTTATGGTCAGGAAGAATCAATATTGTGAAAATGGCCATACTGCCCAAAGTAATTTATAGACTCAATGCTATCCCCATCAAGCTACCACTGACCTTCTTCACAAAACTGCATAAAAACCACTTTAAACTTCATATGGAACCAAAAGAGAGCCTGAATAGCCAAGACAATCCTAAGCAAAAAGAACAAAGCTGGAGGCATCACACTACCTGACTTCAAACTATACTACAAGGCTACAGTAATCAAACAGCATGGTACTGGTACAAAAACAGAAATGTAGACCAATGGAACAGAACAGAGAACTCAGAAGCAACGCCACACATCTACAACCATCTGATCTTTGATAAACTGGACAAAAACAAGCAATGGGGAAAGGATTTCCCTGGTATTGGGAAAACTGGCTAGCCATATGCAGGAAGCTGAAACTGGACCCCTTCCTTATACCTTATACAAAAATTAACTCCAGATGGATTAAAGATTTAAATGTAAGAACTAACACCATAAAAACCCTAGAAGAAAACGTAGGCAAAACCATTCAGGACATAGGCACAGGCAAGGACTTTGTGACTAAAACACCAAAAGCAGTGGCAACAAAAGGCAAAATAGATAAATGGGACCTAATTAAACTTAAGAGCTTCTGCACAGCAAAAGAACAATCATTAGAGTAAACCAGCAGCCAACAGAATGGGAAAAAGTTTTCGCAATCTACCCACCAGGCAGAGGGCTAATATCCAGAATCTACAAAGAACCAAAGCAGATTTACAAGAAAAAAAAACAAACCCATTCACAAGTGGGCAAAGGATATGAACAGACATTTTTCAAAAGAAGACAAATTTGCAGCCAATAAACGTATGAAAAAATGCCCATCATCATTGGTCATTAGAGAAATGCAAATCAAAACCACATTGAGATACCATCTCATGCCAGTTAGAATGGCAATCATTAAAAAATCTAGAGACAATAGATGCTGGAGACAATGTGGAGAAAAAGGAACACTTTTATACTGTTGATGGGAGTGTAAATTAGTTCAACCATTATGGAAGACAGTGTGGTGATTTCTGAAGGATCTAGAAATAGAAATTCCATTTGACCCAATAATCCCATTACTGGGTAGGTACCCAAAGGATTATAAATCATTCTATCATAAAGACACGTGCACACTTATGTACATTGCAGCGCTGTTTACGATAGCAAAGACCTGGAACTAACCCAAATGCCCATCAATGATAGACTGGACAAAAAAAATGTGGCACATATACACCATGGAATACTATGCAGCCATAAAAATGATGAGTTCATGTCCTTTGTAGAGACATGGATGAACCTAGAAACCATCATTCTCAGCAAACTGACACAAGAACAGAAAACCGAACACGACATGTTTTCACTCATAGGCAGGTGATCAACAGTGAGAACACTTGGGCACAGGGAAGGGAACAACACTCACAGGGCTAGGTGTGGGGGTAGAGGGGAGGGACAGCGTGGGGGGCGGGAAGGATGGGGAGGGATAACGCTGGGAGAAATGCCTGATGTAGGTGACGGGTGTTGGAGGGGTATGGAGACAGCAAACCACCATGGCAGTTATGTACTTATGTAACAATCCTGCAGGATCCAGGACGTGCACATGTACCCCAGAGCCCAAATACAATTAAAAAAAAAAAAAAAGAATTCATGGGTTTTCATATATTTGAAGTGTTTCAGTCCATTATAATCATATTTTGGGGCCCTTTCACATTGGCTCCAAAATAGTACTTTATAATTTATAAGACACCATACATTAGTCATTTGAACTTTACAAATAACCCTATGAAGCTAAGTGTTATTACCCAGTTTTACAAATTAGAAATCTAATCATACAGCTCAAACCGGGACTTGATGTCTATTGTTCTTCCCATTACATAAGACAATGGTTGAGAGAATGAGTGTTGAAGGTGACCAAATTCTTTTTCTGTTTTTTTTTTTTTTTTCCTCTGGTTTTGAGACTAAACAGCAGCTGTCTTTAACCAGTGGGAATATGATATTAAGCAATATCCACTTTAGAAGACATTACTTGTAGCAAACACTGTTGATAATACTGTAACTTAGTAAATAGCCTCTCTCAACTTTGTTTGTGAAGCATTTCAATTTTGATTACTCTGTGTGGGATCTACTGCTCAGATGTGTGTCATTTTATGGTCTACCCATGTCTGGGGAGCTGGCATTTCACGCTACCTAGTGTTTTTAATTCAGAAGTTCTTCTAAAAGAAACCTTAGCCTCCTATATTCCAACCCTAGTTTTAATAGCATAAGCTATTTCCTTCTTATATAGCTTTGTGGGCATAGTAATAAAATAAATACCACAAAATCACTGATGAGATGAAAATTGAGCTCCCTGCTTCTGTGCAGCCATGTAGGTAAAACAGTAATTGGCTCTGATAATAACTTTTGTTCTTACAAACCAAAGTCTAAATGAGAGTCACATTTGATATATCTGCTTGTAATTACTGTCAAAAGGAGAGAATACAAAGTTTAGATTGTTTAGGGACTCAAGATAGATTATATAAATTGCTATCTTTTCTTGACCAATTTACTAAAAATTTCTGAAATTATTTCTGATATTTATGTCACTGTTGGGAAAAAAAAATGTGTATCTTTCTAAGCATACTTTCTTGCTTAATGGAATGATTAATTTTATTTTTGTTTTTGAAGCCTGTAATTGACTTTCTTGAAAATCTTATTACTGGGTATCATAATGCAGCATACGCTTATAAGTATTTTACCATACATCCCTATAGATGCTTTGTACGATAAATTTAGGTTTTGAATGTATTTAGTAGTGAGTTTCAGTGAAACATTTGCTACGTTAAATTTTTTTTTTTTTGAAGCCGAGTGTCACTCTGTCACCCAGGCTAGAGTGCAGTATCACAATCTCAGCTCACTGTAACTCCACTTCCTGGATTCAAGCAATTCTCCTGCCTCAGCCTCTCAAGTAGCTGGGACTACAGGCACGCACCACCATGCCCAGCTAATTTTTGTACTTTTAGTAGAGATGGGTTTCACCATGTTGGCCAGGGTGGTCTCAAACTCCTGGCCTCAAATGATCCGCCCACCTCAGCATCCCAAAGTGCTGGGATTACAAGAGTGAACCACCATGCCTGTACGGTTATGTTAATATTCCTTAAACATAGATGCCTTTTAAGTGTTTTTGGAAGGAGCAATTAAATCGTGTATGCTACATATTATTATTTTGGTATCCACATTTAGTGGTACCAAAATAGTAAATATGAGAATGTTAGTATTTTAAAATTATCCTTTAATCTCAAATCATTGCTTTAGAAGTCAACCATAAAGAGTTGATATTATACCTATCATTTTTGTTGGATTTCTATTTACATACTGATTTCTTTTCAAAAATATCCATGTCTAGCGCTACAGAATTTAACAATAGGCAAAACACCTACAGGACTTTAAGGCCAGTTTTAGCAGTGATTCTGTATTTGGCCATTTCCTCTCTATAACCACACAAGCTTGATGGAGCATGATAAATCTAAGAAAGCTGCTATGGCCCACTGAGCCAATAATCCCATAATTGAAAAGTTCTAACAAAGTTTGGACATGATAGATGAAGCTATTACCATCAATTCTGTATCTAAAATACATTTTAAAAACACCCTTATTACAGAAACCCACATCCAATCAATATATACGTATTAGAAATTTTATAATCCTTGGTAGAATAGAAATTATTCTGAAAGTATAATTAAGAAGGAAAAAATTATGTTCAGATATTAATTTCAATAGAAGAGGTAATTTGCTTCCATGTGAAAACCCTAGAGCAGTGCTGTGAGTGTTACCCACAGAAGAAAAGCCATTTATAATTAGGTACTACATTATTTTTGTCACCACGTGTACCTCAAGGAGAAGGAAACAGACATGTCTTGTTTGCATCCTGTGTTCCTTCCCAGATTAAATAAAGTGGACTGTTGAGGGCAGTTATTTGGAGATTTGGTTTAAAAAATGCTATTAAAAAGTAAAAGTAAGACTTGGAACATGTGTTAAGAAATACCTTAGCTAGATGTATCTATGCTTATCTACCATACATTCCGTAGATATTTTTGTAGCCTCCTTCTTCACTTTGACCTTAGGCACAGACCCTTTATGAATGCACATTTCAAAGAAACAGCTGGATCACGCACAAAGCTGTCCAATTCCTGTAACCATTTTAACAACTGCATCAGATAATCCTCAAAACTGAGACACTGAATTGAAAGGAAAACAGTTAAGTTGCTCACAATACTTCTAACCTCCTTTTTAAAAAATTTCAAAGGCTACATATTTTGATTCCATTTCTATGAAATGTCCAGAATAGATGCATCAGTAGAGACAGAAAGTAGATTACTGGTTGCCTGGAGCTAGTGGGAGGTGGGAATAGGGAACAATTGCTAATGGGTATGAGGTCTCATTTTGGGGTGATGCAAGTGTTCTGGAATTAGATAATGGTGATGGTTGTGAATATGCTGAAAACCACTGAATTGTTCACTTTAAAGGGGTGAATTTTATGGTATATGAATTATATTACAATTTTATTAATCACAAAAGACTTTAGAAATTATTAGTAATACTATAGTCCCTGTGTGCCAAATTATCTTTTAGTCTCAAATCATAGAATCCCAAAGCTCAGGCATGGTTCCTCAGGAGACTGTCAGGTCTAACATGCATTTTGCAAATAAAGAAACTGACTTCCTTAGAGGTGAAGTGACTTACCCAAGGTCACGCATAGCAGTCAGGAGAGCTGGCAACTAGGTGTCCTGACAGCTGTCTAGGGCCCCTTCCTACCACCACTGTGTGGCCCATTCTCATGGTTTATTTTTAAGTATCTCAACAATAACTAATTTGAATTATTTAAAATGAGAAATAAGTGGTTCAAACAAGAGACTTACTTTTTCTAATGAAAGCATAAATTATTCTTACAGATAAGAGAATCTCTGTGAAGGAGTAGATAAATTTGTTGTGGTAAATTTACCAGGCCCAAACTGAGATTTACCTGTAAACCTCCCTAGAGGAAAGTGGCCACATTAACAGACCAAGGGAGCCCTCTACCTGTGTATTTGTAGTATAGATTTCATTGACAAATCCCTGACCTGGAAAGCTAAAAATAAATTAAGACCAGGCATTCTCTCCAGTCCTTTGCCCACCTTGGTTGGCTTCCAGCATTATTTTTGAGAAAATGTGTCTGAGGATGTATTTGTGGGAGCAATGGGATACACAGAGAAAAATCTACAGAAAGTTCCCTTTCTGTGAATAAAAGGGACCAATTAGCAGCCTAAATAAAAGATCCAAATATATTTTTTCCAGTGAGAATTACATTAGAATAATTATTTCCAAAGAACTTTAAACTCCTTTAAGGATATAAAATGTTAGTAAGCATTTTTGTTCATCCAGCATGAAAGTTTCATTGTTTCTTTGTTTCAGCGAAAGATAGGGTTGAATGTAAAAATCATGCAGGATCCTGAAAACATCCACCACAGAGCTGCTGTAAATGCGAACTATGGAATCAATTTGCCATATATTAATCAGAGAAAAGCATGTGTAAGTAATGAGTTGTTTTAATGAGCTCTTATTTTTTAAAGAAATAAAAGTCATTTATTAGTAGGGTAAGATGTAATATAGATGTTAAGTAAAGATTGTGATCCTTTTGTCTTTGGAATTTTTTGGGGATGGAGTGGTTCTCATTCTGTTTATAATTAGCAATGATTAAGAAGATGTAAGCCTATTTTAAAGACTTATTTGTAGCTCAGATTTCTCTGTTTTATTTGATATTCCTAAACTAGTACCATAATTTTAACAAGGAAATAATTTACCAGCAAAAACAATTAATAATTTTAAATATTTTATTTCTTTGATAGTAGGCTTACCACTAGAAGAATCAAAAAAAAAACCACAGAATCGTCTTCAGTTGTGCATAGTCTGATAATGTGCAAATATTTGAGAATATTATTCTAAATCTGAGGCAAGCAGGAACTAATCCTTTATGTCAGCAAAATAATGAAAGGGAAAAATAATCAAATGTAGATTTGCAGTAAGAGATCTCAGAGCCTATGCCTGTTTTTGCCATTGACTAGCTGCTAACTTGTCCTAAAGCAAGGGTTGTACTCTTAACTATGTTGTGGAGTTTTCTTAGGAAAATTAAGAGTAGTGTTTCATTTTAACTGGGAAATTATTTAATTTGAGATCATTTCTAACACTGAAAACAATTACTGAGGTAACAGCTATATATTTTTAATACATTTTTAACCTTTGGCTTCTCTCAAAAGCTCTTCAATATATGCCTTGGTGAAATCAAAACTAAAAACAAGATTAATGTTAGGATTAAATTGCAAAGCCATTTCTAACTAGCATAATAGTCTCTTAGATTAATCTTCCAAATTTCCTACATAGACATTTTCAACCGCCTACTTCATTTATGTAACCCTGAAATATATTTTCAGTTTCTTTATTTGTGCTTTATGTTATTCTAACAGGTTTGGTTTAAGAGCACTTTATCTTACAAATACTTTTATAGCCTAAGAAATAACCAGAAAGTTAGATATTTTTATTCCTGCCGAAACTTTATTTAAAATGTCACTGTGAATAATGAGAAAGGGTTTTTATCTGCTTCCCATGAGCCCAAAGCCCTCGAAATAAAAATATTATTTCTCTGGCAACACAGAGAGAAGCAGATTTCCCTTTTGTTGTTGTTGGTTTTCCTCTTCAATCTAGAATTAATATTGGCTTAGCTGGAGGAGTACCGAGGCTTTGTAGCCTGAGGCAACTGCTGCGTTTCCTGCGAACTTTTTCTGATGAGTACTGGAGTTTTAAAAGGCATACCTCTCGAGTTAAAAAGGATCATGCTTTGCTTTATGAATCTGAATGAGGATTCAGATTTAAATAAATAGAGATTTCAAAATTATATCCAAAACTTGGGGCAGATTCTTAGTCATTAATTATATTTTTTCCAGTTTCCAAATAGAATGAGTGCCTTAGATATTGTATCTATATACTTTAGCAAAGAGAATTTGAGAAAGCACTTTGCCTTTTATGACATATAGCTAGTAGATATCCATTTACTGTATTAAATCTCCTTTTTTCATAAAACTAGATGCCATAAAAGTCTATACCAGAGCAATTTAAAATTGGATGTACATTATGTACATTTTATTCAAACAGTTGGCCTTTTGATCAAATAGTTGACCCTATCATTTTATGTTGATATAGTTGTATGGTGGTACTAACTGAAAACAGTATTTTCATTTTGGATTTAAAAAACAGAAGCATTGTGCAAAAAGTACTATGAGAGAAGTATTCAGGTATTTGGTTTTAAACAGTCATATAAAGCATTTGGGGATAAGTGCAATTGTGATTTACCACTTACAAAAATGGTATCAAAAGCACTTACGTAAACTAGAGCAGTGTGTCTAGCATTGTGATGTATAGTTAATTAGAAAAGCAGCATCAAAGCTAATCATTTTAGAACTACTCTAAACACTCAAAGGGGATTATTATTTGGCTGCCGAGGGCTATGTGTTTCCTTACATCTTATGAAACTTGTTCAGCCTGTCAAAAGCCTGTAACAACTTTAGACACTTTTGACAGAACAAATGTGAATATGTAGCCAATTTCCATTATTAGTTCCTAAGAGCTGGTATCTTCTCCATCTTATGAAACGGTGTATTCTTCCTGATAATAAGGAGCTGATGCAAGGATTTCAGTGCATTCAAAACATGTAACCCCTGCCACACACACAAGTACTAGTATTGCAAAACTATTTTCAGAATTTTATATTCTGTGACTCTGTTATGTAAAACCAATTTACCAAAAAGTATTAAAAGTAAGACTCACTGGTGATTTTTTCAGTATCTTCAATCTGCCAAATAGTAACAAACAACCTTCCAACATTTTTTCTAGTAGGTTCTCATAGGAATGTGGAAACAAGAAGAAATCCCTGGTACTGTTCACATTCCCTCACTGACACCTAGTTCCAGTTAGACTTTATAATACAACACACTAAGAGATCTACAGAAAATTTGACTTTGATTTATTTTTTTTAAATAAAAAGAGTTTCTTAAAAGGCTTGAAACATGTATCTGTTAACATGAATTTTAAAAGAACGATTATGAATGCATAACAAAATAGCCAAACAAAACATTGCTTTGAATTGCTGCACAAATAACTCTGATTATAACTGTTATGACCTAGAAAAGAATCATAAAAACATTTTTCTTTTTGGCAAGATATGAGTTGTTGTAGAATTATACCAGTTCTTTGGTCCCACTTTCCAAATAAATAAATATATAATGCAATATAAACTTAGCATCTTTTATTTATTCATGAGGTTGAATTTAATACTATTATGATTTCTAGATTTTATGAGTCATATGTTATGCAGTGTTTTACACTAACTTAGTTGGGTAGCAACCACACTTCACAAATCATAGTTTCATTCTTTACTGTTTCGCTTGGGGTGTACATAGTAATCTCTCTCTCACTGAAAGCATATTCATTTCTGAAATGATAAAGTAATAGAAAGTGAGGCAATTGTGTTAATGTCAAATGATTAAAAGAAGCACCAGAAGGAAGGGGGGGGGGCGGGGTGGGGGAGTGGAGAAAGAAGGGCAGTTTCAAAACATGATTGTGTTTTAAGCCCATGCATATGGCCACAATTACAGTCACAACATAATTTGGCAACAGTAGCAGAATTAGATTTAAACAAATTGATGTTACACTGCAGTAATTCAGAATGAGCTTGTTGCATTTATAAACCATAACAAGAAGCAGAGTGAATTAATAAACCCTTCTTGTCACTAAAAATAAAAAAACGGAATAATTGCTGAGATGGAGTTAACTTAACAGATGACTATAGTCAGCATCCTTTCTGGCTAGATACGGGAAAGTGAAGGTCACCCCCATCTCGGATGACAAAGAGGGAACATTTTGTTGGTAAACAAATTAATCTTTTGAAAGGTCGCCATTTGTTTTAAGTTTTTATCCAGTTCTTGTCATCTGGAATCAGAGATTGACTGTCATTTCACCAGGCAGGGGTGCAGTTGAGGCAGACAAAGCTGCTTCTGTACGTATCAGCATTCCTTGACAAAACTCAGTGCCTGATTGTGATGCTATGGGCTGCTGGTTTACAGCTGTCTCCGGACAAGAATGGAGGCCCACCCCTGAATTCCAATAAGATGGGCCTGCATATTCCGCCTGCTGTAAGCTGGCCCTCTGCCCACAAGTAAAATGTATTGTAGTTCAAGCCAGCAATTATCTCTTTTACTTCCTTCTGTGCTGCTTCTGTTCTCTTTTTCCAAAAACAGATGTGGATATTCACTCAAGTTCTGCATCTATTCTTTCTCACACCTGCTGGGGCAGAATTTTGACAGAGGTAGAGTTTGAGGGAGCCAGCAGACAACAATCAAATGCAATTTCTTTGAGAGCAGTTTAAAAAGAAAATGTTGATTTTTCAGGAAATGTGGAGTCAGCATCTTGGTCCCCCTCCCTTTACCAGGAGCATTTGGTAAATTAAATTAGTTGAACAAAAGGAAATAGCTTTAAAGACATTCTGAAATGCCATATCCTATTTATGACACACAGTCATTACCCAAGGACTGCGGTGGCGTGAACAGCATCCTACTCCTATCATTTAAAGAGAGTTTTCTCTTCAGGTTGCTTAGAAAGAGTTTTTGACAAAGGAATGACTTTTCATGTCCTTCCTGATTCACAGCCTATAAAATATATTCCCCCAATATGGCAGTAATGGTGGTGGTGGTGATGGTGGAGGTAGTAGGGTGTTGCCTTTGTATGTTGTTGCTATTTAGAATTTCAATTCTGCATTGGTTTGGAGTACTGGGAAAGCTGAGGACAGTGATGCAATGTTAGCTGGTGGATGGCTGTCTCAAAAAGCCCATTGCTCTGAGAGCGGGGAGAGGCAGGGAGAGGCTATAGCCTTGTCAGATAACAGTCATAAAAGAATCTAACTGTAGTGAGTTTTCTCTTAATTTCTTTACAGGGCTGTTTCTTGAGCTTCTATGCCAAGATCCTGCATGCATTCCCAAACCAACCCTGTGCTGAACTGAAACCACTTTTTAGCTCTTAGAATAGTGATTCTGGGTCAGACTGCCTGGTGTGAATCCTTACTAGACCAGGGATCTCCCAGAAATAGTCTCCCTTTCCTCATGTAAAATGTCCATAATAAAAGTATCTATCTCATAGGATTGTATTGAGCTTTTAAATGAGATAATTCAAAGCACTTAACAAAGGTCCCAGTACAAAGAATTGTTCTGAAAAATATTAGTTATTACTATTGGCAAGTCTCATATATTATATTGTGCCATTTGTTTTATACTGCCATTTAAAACATACTATTGTAGGGATCAAGGCAGGGAACCAGAATATTGCTGAGGTCTCCTCCAGGGATACTATTTAATACTTTATATGATTATGCTTTCTTTCCCACACAGATACAAGGACAGAGACCTTGTTTGTTCTGTTTGTCTGTTTTTCAAATCCTCCCCTGCACCAAGCAGTGTTTTACACATAATAGGTACTAAGGACAGGACTGATTTGTCCTCTCCTCTGTCTAGTCTCTACTCTGAAGCTATATAGACTTATGTTGAGTTTTGAAGTGAAGTAATGATTTTGCTGGCTCCCAGTAGGCCTAGTTGCACAGGGTACCCTTCCATGGGCCATCTGATAGGATATACCTAGCGAAACGCTGGTACTACTGGATTCTTGTTATAGCCTTGCCACTAACTAACTAGTGTTTCCAAGAGCAGGTAACTCTGTCTCACTCAGCCTCATTTTTCTGGTTTATGAATGGGGGAAGCAAGATGGAGACGTAATCTGGTGTGCTGGGAGGGACTTGGAGCAGAGTGGATTAGAGTTTGGGTCCTATCTGCTATTTTGCAGTTATGGAACCCTAGGTAAGCCAATTACATTTCAGACCCTGAGTTCTCTCTTTTGTCAAGTCAGGATAATGATGCCTACTAGACACAGGTGCTAAGGAGAATACAGATAATATATTAACATTGCTGGCACATAATAGGTACCTAATAAGGTTCTTACCTTCCTGAAAAATGAATTCGTATTAAAAAATCTCTAATTTCCGTCTTCACACTTAACGATTTCAGAAAAGAATCTGATATGACCCCTTTCACATCCCAGTATAAGTAGGATTTAATTTTCACTTTCTTTTTCTTTCTTTTTTCTTTCTTTTTTTTTTTTTTTTTTTTGAGACAGAGTCTCGATCTGTTGCCCGGGCTGGAGTGCAGTGGTGGGATCCCGCCTTACTGCAGCCTCTGTCTCCCAGGTTCAAGCGATTCTCCTGCCTCAGCCTTCTGAGTAGCTGGTATTACAAGCACACGCCACCATGCCCAGATAATTTTAGTATTTTTAGTAGGGACGGAGTTTCACTTTGTTGGCCAGGCTCGTCTCGAACTCCTGACCTCGTGATCTGCCCACCTCAGCCTCCCAAAGTGCTAAGATTACAGGCATGAGCCACCACACCCAGCCTAATGTTGATTTTCAAATTGTTAGAGAATTCCAGTGAGTTTTGGAGGGGTTCTAAGCATTTAATTTGCGTTTCATTTTTAATGATAAATATTTAAGCATTTTTAGTATAATAAATAATAATACCTACATATTTCAATTGATGCCATATTTTAATGCATTCGATCATTTGATCATCAGAGGGTTAATTTGTGCTTTCAGATTTACTCTGAGCGCACACGTTTGTGTTTACACATTTGAATTTCCCATAAAAGTGTTTTTTATTAGATAGGGTGTAACTTTGTACTAGTCATATTTTGAAATTCAGATCTCCTCATACATACTCCTATAATAATCATACAAATAAATAAGCAAAGACAAAATAAGTTAATATGTGTGAAGGTCTTAAAGCAGTGCATGACTTCTGGTAATCATTTAATAAACATTAATTGATATTAGTATTAGAACACATATGTGCTACTATCAATTAAAAGCCAGGCAAGTTCTCTGGCACCTTTGGCACAGGATAATAGTCAAGTATACCATGACAATGGCCACATCGTGATAATATAGTATCACAGATTCTTTCACTGCTCGATTTAACTTCGGGCTGGTTTTTACATGATTCAAAATGAGCTATACAGTCTTTGACAGTGCAAGGTTGCAATGTTACTCTGTTTACAACTGCAGAGAAAAGTCAACAGTGAAACATAATGTCAATATTTGGACTCAACATGCAAAACAAAATTAATTTCTTTGAAACTCAGTGATTATCTGAAAGAGAAGGGTGCCAAGATACCTGAAAAGAAATTTAAATAGGATATGATAGAACATCCTAAAATGTTACATGACACATTTGAAAAATATTTTTGGTAATTTAGCCCTTCAATTATAATAGCATTTATTAAGTTTGCCAGACACAGTGTTTTATGTACACTATCTTTTTAAACCCTTACACCTATAAGTAGGTGCCATTTTTATAATCATTTTATAGATAAGGAAACCGAGACTAACATGGAGCTATTTGCCTGAGGTTGTGCAGTAAGCAAGGGGAGTCAGGATTCAAATTAATTATGAAATCTGTGTGTCAAATATCCCCTAGTTGACTACTTACCAACTGATCCTTAATTATTAAGGAACTTAAGCAGCTGGTAGATATTGTTAGTGACTGTTTTGAAACAAAAAATTCTACAATTCTTTAAAGTTTCTGGATCATTTAATTGACAAAAATGCTGAGATTATAACTGCCATAACAAATTGTTAGCTATTTGAAATTACTTGTTGGTTCACATCTGGATTTTCTACATCTTGTGCAGGAAAAATAAAATATAAATAAATTTTATTCTGTGATAGATGTAAGATTGCACTTACTTAAAACTCTTGCTTTCATAATTTGTCTTCACCAAAACAACCTCCTTGTTTCCACTGTTGGTTTATATTGATATAACCAGAAATATATAATATAAATACATATATAATAAATATATAATATAAATATTTACCTAATAAAAATATAAGGTAAGTACATACTATATTTAAATAATAATATACACATAGGCACATAATACTACATGCAATTATAAGATTTGGCATACACAATTATACTAAATTCTTATAAAATTCGCATTTGTTTCTATATCAGCATTCTATTTAAGGTTGCATTTGAAAAACTTGTTCTACTGCTGAAAATAAATTTGCAAATCTTTGGCATCAAGTATTACCTCTCCCATGGGTATTTATTTTTTAACAAGAGCAAATCCTCTACTTAATTAAAACAAAGGAATTAGGCTCTATTAAGGGATTTCAAGCATGAATGGACAGAGAGAAGAGGGATTTGGGGGAATCCAGGAAGAGAGCATTTGCACTACTCTGAAATCATTCCAGGTCGGCAGCCACCTGCTAACAGGACTAGGCCTGCTCCCATATGATTTACTTTTCACTTTGTGCCTTTTCACTTTATGACTTGGGCTTTAGACTTGATTATTTATTTGACTACATACTGAGAGATAGTCTTTCTAAGCTCAAAATTAATCCCACATTGAAAAGCGAAAATTTAGGCAGAGGGACCTGTGTCACAGCTATGATAGGTTTAGGGTACAGGGGTCCATGAGTAGAGGTGTATTTCAACAGAGGGACCTGTGTGACACCTATGATAGGTTTAGGGTACAGGGGTCCATGAGTAGAACTGTATTTCAACAGAGAACTGTATTTCAATAGAGGGACCTGTGTCACACCTATGATAGGTTTAGGGTACAGGGGTCCATGAGTAGAGCTGTATTTCAACAGAGAACTGTATTTCAATAGAGGAACCTGTGTCACACCTATTATAGGTTTAGGGTACAGGGGTCCATGAGTAGAGCTGTATTTCAACAGAGAACTGTATTTCAATAGAGGGACCTGTGTCACACCTATGATAGGTTTAAGGGGTCTATGGATAGAACTGTATTTCAGTATAATAGGTTCCCATGTATTTTATTTAATGCATTTATAAGACATTATTCTGAGAAGGGGTCCATAGGCTTCACCAGGCTGCCAAAAGGGTTTGCAATGTCCCAAAAGCTAGAACTGTGATAAATCTTTTCTTTCACACAAAAATCCAATATGGGAAAAAGTATGCATCAGAACAGAGAAATTTCCTAAAAGCTGTGTATTCTTTATAGATGAAATATATACTTGTCTGAGTTGATGGTACAGAAAACCTTTGAAAAAGTGGATAGGTCTACTCTACCAGCCCAGATTTTTATAAGAATTACATCTTCATGAGTAAAAATATAAAATTTATGCTTTTGCCTAATTACAGTTACTTTTCTGTTGCAAAGAGGAAAATGGAGCAGCTACAAAAGTGATAATGCTTGCAATAATATAGTAAGTGCTCTTTTTAAAAGGAAGCACAGGAAAAATACTACAGCAAGTAGCGTGATAGCATTAGCTACAAGAGGAATGGGACTAATAGGATTGTTTTTATCATGGCCCAGGTTAATTATCTACTGAGAGGTTCTTGAGATGAATAAATACTATTGTTGTGTTCTCCAGTATTCTAACCCATTGTACCTTAAACTGTACTTGAACTCAAGTATACATTGCTAGCCTTTTAAAACCTCCTTGGTAGAACGGAAGCACAGTGATTCCCCCTATACTTTCTTTAAAAGCATTGCCTCTGAATTACACTGCAAAATGTGTAAAGTAAACCAGCATATACTTACTTAGAGGAGATTCCTCTCCTTACGCTATAAAGTTTGGGCAATATGACCCGAAAATACCAGATTTATATAACTGATTATTTATATAAAAAGATTATGTAATCTTTTTACTTCCATCTCTATCTTCCACATTAGCCTGAATAATAAATCAGTTTATGGTTGGCAACTAAGGAGGTCTGAAAACAGCCATGCATGCTTTAGTAGAAAGAGTCATAGACGGATAACCAGGACTTGGGTTTTCAGTCCTGTTCTCTACTGGTGCTATAAACCAAGTTAACATAGGTATACCATTTAGTCTCTAAAGACAAATTCCTCATCTACATACTGAGAAGATAAATTGGCTACTTCAGAATCATCAGGACCACAGTCCTGGTTATGTTACTCCCAGATTAATGCTCATTTGGTTCCTTGTGGAACTGCCAGTCTCTCAGGGATCAATGTAATTGATGGATGGAGGCAAGCCTTAAGATAGGCCTTAGAGGAACTGTTGGGCAAGGCTAAAGGAGAGATCGTATGTATTTTAAGTGCGAGAAGCAATACAAGCAAAGGCAGAGGTAGAGGATAGTGAGAGTAATGGAGGGTGGTTTAGAGCTTTGCCCAATCAAGCTGCAGAAACCGAAAGATGTGGTTGGCTATGGAGGCCAGTTGATGGATAGCCTTGTATGGGCCCCTGGAATCTAATTGTGTGATTTTCAGCCAGGATCATAAAACGTAGGGCTTAATGCAGACAGCTTCTGAAGTTAGATCACTTTTCCAGCTGCTTTAACTGAAGGGCAGCTTTAGAATTCTTTTGAATAATCTCTATTCCTTGATGTCCTCATTAGTTATTAGACTTTATTTTTATTTCCTCTCCCTTTGGCTTTAAAGCAATAGTACTTTCTTGAATAACATTATCTCCTGAACTTGTTAGATGTTCATGAAACTGCCTAATTAGAGTTCCACAGGCAGCATCTTCCCCTGACCGTTACCATACAACTCTCTGTCCCTTTCATATAAATGGCCACTCACAACTGGCCAGTCTAACTGGATGGCTGGGATTTCCTTTCAACCCCTCTTACTTTCTGTCCTAATGCTGTATACGCCATTACTACTAATGATTCTGCCTATAACCTCATCCCTGATCCCTGCTTCTCACCTCTCTCTCCAGCATTAGCCAAAGCAGGACTTGTTTGGGCAAGAGAAGTGGTGGCAAGCGAAAAGGATAGAGAGTAGGAATGGCTGATTCCTCATACTTTCTGCTCCCCTTCCCCCACTCGACTCTTGTATTGCCATTTCCCAGCCTCAGCACTGGACAGTATGAGTCCCTTCTCCTACTCTCACCCTCTCCCCAACTCCCTTATGGTCCCAATCTAACCACGCACAGAAATGCCCAAGAGACTATCTTAATCCAAATGTTTTCTGAAATATGAGTGTGTTTCCAAACTTATCTCTTTGTGCTAAATGAAAAATAAAAAAAAGGAAAAGTGGTATTCATGGAACAGGCTTTTTACTTCCTGACATTTTTTTCTTTTATATAAGAAGTAAAAACTCTTAGAAAATGTTCAAATTGTTCTTATTTAAAGTAGGAGGCACAACATAGTTGTATTGGGTTAGGCAGATAGTAAGTTACTGAAGTGACTGAATGTAAACGCTAGGTCCACATTGCTGGAGTGCTGAACTGAGGAGACAGGCCTTCCCTCCCGGAGGCAGCCACCTTAGCTCTAGCCTTTTGTGGCTGGGTTTTCAAAAGAAGCTGGAAAGTTATGCTTATATTTTTTGTGAAATCTAATTTTTAAATGTGTGGTCAGATAACTTTTTAAAACCCTGTGTAGTTCAACGAAAATATTCTTTAGGCTGTTCCTGTCTTGCAAGTCAACAATTTAAATCCCCTGGTTCAGAAACAGGAAGAGGTGTGGTTTTAGGTATGATAATATTGAGGTCTTATAGGCAGCTGACTGGCAACTTAGAGCCTACTAGAGTGCTAATACCTTAGTGAAGCCCTAGATCTAACCCTGGACTTCATAGGATTAGAGATTTGATTTTGCCAGTCAATCAATCTCTTGGGTACAGCTGAACTCACAAGGGACTGATGTACAAGCTGAAATGCCACTTTATGTATTCTGAGAGAGCTATCATGGTCAAACAGATCTGAATGTTCAAGTCAGCCTGATCTGATGAGCATATTTCCTTCTTATTAGAAAGCCACACAGAATCCAGTTAGAAGGCTGCTTAGTGAACAGGGAAACAGACTAAGGTAATTAGTTGGACAGTCTTCACAGTGAGCAGCAGCCTCACACCTTTATAGTCTGATGCATCCATCTGTGAAGCTACACTTGCCAAAGGGATATGAATACATCCCTGTAAAGTGAGTCCTTACAGATACTGAGAAATTCTGACTCTCCAGTTCAACTTTTTGTAATAAATATTAATAGCTACTATCTGCTCAGGGTTGACTATGTGCATTATATCACATTAATCCCCATGGGATGAGTGATATTATCTCCATCTTACTGGTAAATAACTTCAGTATAGAGAAATTAAGTTACTTTCTTCAGTCATTCAATTAGTAAGTGATAGAATCAGGCTCTGCTGTTAGAACCTGTGTTCTTAATCATTGCCTTCCCTTTTACTAATTTCCTGTAATGGAATACCACTCACCTTCAGCTGATGTCTTATGTCTTTGATAATACCAATTAGACTACTTTCCATTTTGGAATCCTTTAAATTAGCTTCTACATGGTTCTGACCACATTGATCATGTATCCGTTTTTCTAGTTTAACACTCCGACTTGGGGTAAGGGTGGCACATCTCCTTGTCACTAGTTTATACATCCTACCTGAGTAATTATACTATCCAGAGGATGAGAGAAACCCTGTCTGGAAGAAACAGAATGTATCAGGAGGAGAAAGAGAAGAATAGAGGCAAGAGGAAACAAGCCCATAGGAGAAGAATTCTTGGGCCATTTCTTGGTAAGAAATGCTGCTTGCCTTATCTCCCCATCTCCCAAAGCCACTAGGAGCTACTTTTAAAGAAAAATAATTCTTCTTTCTCTTTGTCTAGCTAGTTAGAGGCCCACATATGTCTGATGGTTAGGCTTAGATGTACTAATACTTCATATGAGCTTGCCTGGGAACCTAACCATTCTAAGATTGTTCCTAAGAAAACTCAATTTTCTGAGTTCCAAAATGCCCTTTTCCATTTCTAACTTAAGATGGGCTGACCCTTATAGAAGGTTATCAGGAAGAGTTGTATGGTGAAAACAGCGACCCAAGAGAGCACCAGCATTGTCTTCTCCACTCATTTAAAAGTATACTCCATACCTAATACTGGGTTAGTTTAACATAACTGTAATTTTGGGAGGGAGGTTTTACTTTTTCAGAAAAGGATTTTCAAACTGTGACCATCTTACTTGTGGCATTATTATGTCATCTAATTTATGGAATTATCATTTAATCTATACATTTAAATCCCAGGGAATGTACCTGTCACCGACTTTCTACCATCTTGGGTTTAGTGTTCCATTTATCTATAAAGTGTAGAACCTGGACTTTAATAGAAGGGAAGATAAACCTCTCAACAACTCCTATTTTCTAATTTGAACACTTGCAGGACACCTAACTGTGCTTCTGCTCTTGGCTGCATGTTAAGCTGGAAGGTGCTGCGTGTTCAGGCTAAATATTGCAGAAGTGTTAAGCAATAGCTAACATTTCTGAGGGCTTCTCTGAGTTGCGCATGGTGTTAAGTACCCTTTACGTAGATTATCTCATGTAATCCTCACAGTAACCCTAAGAGGTAAGTACTATTCCTACTTTCATTTTTCATTTGGGGAAACTGAGGCAAAAAAGCAGTTGAATAAAATTCACCCAAAGTGACATAAGCTAAAAGTCAAAGGATCATAATTCAAACTCAACCAGTCAGACTCTCAACCTCGCATTCTCTTTCTTTATTCTATACCAGCATTGAGGGTGGTGATTCTGACCTACATTTGAGGGACAGATCTGGGCCCAAAGATTGCTTTCTTAATGACTAAGGAATTTGGTGAAGAAATTTCCCTGTCCCAATCTGGGACAGAAGTAAAAGATCAGAATATTTAGTAAAAGGCTGTATTAACTCAAGGACTAGAACAAGAAGATGAGCTAGTACTTTTAAGATGAAAACTCCCCAACTACATTGTAAACCCTTTTGAGGATAGGGACCATATCTCTAACTTCACACATAATGTCCAGCCTGGTCAGAATGCAATATAAATTTGCATTTATTTGTGTGTGACTTTGAGAAAGACCTGTATAATCAAGTGAGGGCTGTGTTGAGTTTTTTTTTTCTTTTTCTTTTTTGTTTTGTTTTGTTTTTTGAGATGGAATCTCATTTTGTCACCCAGACTGGAGTGCTGCAGCATGATCTCGGCTTGCTGCAACCTTCACCTCCTGGGCTCAAGCAGTTGTCCTGCCTCAGCCTCCTGAGTAGCTGGGATTACAGGCATGAGCCACCATACCTGGCTGGCCCTGTTTTTGTTCATAATAATGTCTATCCAGATCTCTTCGGGTGGAATTAATTTTCCCTTGCCTAGGCCATCATAGCATCATTTTAAAGCCTTCACAGGGTATACCTTGAATTGAAAGGGAACTTTGTATCTTTTCCTCTTGTTAGATCTCCTGGAGGGCAAGAGCCATATTTTTTTCACTTTCATAACTTCTAGGATACTTTACAAAGTGTGTTATGCACAGAAGGTACTCAATAAATGATTAATTCAATAAAATCTAATTGGTTATGTGCAGAGGAAGGATTCCATAGAGAAGTGACAGGGCAGGGAGGGCCTAGTCTCATGGGCATGGTTTTGAGCCATATTTCTCTCATCTCCCCATCTCTTTCCTCCAACCCCCAAGCCCTACACACACCTTCCCTTAGCGCAATCCTAGGACCCATTTTTTGGAAGTGAGCCCAAGGACCAGGTAGTCAACACAGCACCTGACTTTAGGAAGCAAACATGAAGCTTTGTTCACCCCATGCCCAATTTTCTGACCATAATACTTTTTTCACATTCTCATTGAAGAAAACTTGGAAAATACAAAGGTGAAAAGATAAAAAAAAACTGTATAACCTCAGTCGCTCCACCTAGAGATAATTATTAGGAACATTTAAATGGATTTGTTTTCCATCTTTAGATGTATGATCTTTCTTTTCTTCCTTCCTCCTTCCTGCCCTCCTTTCCTTCCTTGCTTCTTTCATTTCTTCTCCCTTCCCTCCTCTTCTTTTTGTTTCTCTCTTTCTCTCCTCCTTCTTCACAGTCCCCTCTCTAAGGAGGAACAGATGTACCTAGTAATAATCTTCACATAAAAAGTGGGGGACCTATGTGAAGAAAACTCTAAAACTTCAATGAACAACATCAAAGAACGCCTCAATCAATGGAAAGGTATATCATATTCCTGAGAAGGAAATGTTTTTAAGTATGCCAGTTCTTCCCACATTAATCCTTATGTCCAATGTAATTCCAATCAAAATTCATGTGGGTTTTATTTGGTTTGCATGGAATATTAATTTTTTTCAACTTGATAGTGTTCATCATCTTGAAGAAAAGGCAAAAGGCCTCATTTTTTTTCCCTAAAGAAGATTAAGGAAGGTGAACTTTTCATACCACTTATTAAAACGTATGATAAAATTACGATAATTATTTCTATGGGCAGAAAAATTGATAGATTAATGAAATAAAAAAAGTTAGCATAAATATTGACCTTAGTATAAAGTAAGTTGGAATGTAATAAAGGTGACAGTGTAAGTCAATGGGAAAGGGAGGACTCGTTAGATGAATGGTGCCAAGTCACTTGGCTAATGATTTGGGGGGAAAAATAGATTAAATCCTAACCTTGTATTCTATATAAAGAAAACTTCAGATGGATTAAACTAAAGTAAGGTGTTTAAAAAAGAAGAAATAAAGAAATTAGAAAGCCACTAAAAAGAGAACTATTTTTCAAACTAGTCTAAGGAAGATTTTTTTCAACATCATAACCTCATACAATATTGACAACCCTCATTACAAGAAAAGTCCATGTTTGTATTAGGCTACAATCACATCTGTCACTAGTGATATTCTTGGGGCAGATCACTTATATTTCATGGGCTTTAGTCTGTTTGTCAATTTGAAGTATTGGATCAAATCATCTCCAAGTTCTCTTCTAGTTCTGACCATCCATGATTCTGATCAAAGTCTGTTCTTTGGTTTCCTTCCCCATTCATGACCACCAACATGTGACATGTGAGATGGAAAAGCAGACCAGGTGAAACTGTTTTCTGTACTGATTGTAGAAATAAAATTCACAGAAGGTTTTTTTGGTCAATACATGCATTCAAAAGAGCATTTGTTGAGTGTTTTTTATGTGTGCAACAAAATATGCAGCCTGTCCTCATCACTTTTACTTGTTACCACTTTTTTTTTTTTTTTTTTTTTTTTTTTTTGTTCTCCCCCCGCGCCGGGTTTTTCCTTTTTTTACCCAGGCTGGAGTGCAATGGCGCGATCTCGGCTCACCGCAACCTCCGCCTCCTGGGTTCAGGCAATTCTCCTGCCTCAGCCTCCTGAGTAGCTGGGATTACAGGCGCGCACCACCATGCCCAGCTAATTTTTTTTTGTATTTTTAGTAGAGACGGGGTTTCACCATGTTGACCAGGATGGTCTCGATCTCTTGACCTCGTGATCCACCCGCCTCGGCCTCCCAAAGTGCTGGGATTACAGGCTTGAGCCACGGCGCCCGGCACTTGTTACCACTTTTAATACTTGAAGCATATTAGAAATATTGTCACTCGCAATTTCTGAGTCATATAATTAATAAATGGCTTTTTCAGAATTCGAAGATATATTTTCTTTTGACAATCTGATTCAGAATCTAGAAAAATTATTCAAAGAGAAATTATGAAAAAGGGCAAACTCTTATACACTTATATACTCATATAACATTAAAATGATCGAGTGAATATTCCTTTAAAATTGGCTTCATTACTAAATGAGTTAATATTCTTGATGGACTGTATTTGAGGTTAATCCCTTCATTGATTTCGGCAAAAACACATGAACTGTAAGTGCTTCTAGCCTCCTTTCAGGTTTGCTTAGGTATCTCTTCCACAGACTGTACTGATACAGCATAGGAATTATGGCAAAGCCCAGTGGAGTCATTGAAGTAAGTCTCAGTACTGCTAAGGAAGGGATGCCAAATTAAATAAAAAGAGCCCCAGCAGTTCTGCAGCTGAGTGCCAACCCAACTGCTGGGATGAGGTAAATGAGGACCAAACTTTATTTCACTTATGACCCCAGCCAGTATTTAAACGAAAATGCCTAGAGACTGGCACACTGCTCTGTAATAAGGAATAAAGAACAATTGCAAAAATAATTATAATAGATGATAAACTCATTCACAAAATCTTTCTTAGATCTTAACTGAAAGGACTACGATTTAAACTCATTTCTTCTCATGTGATATCAAGTATACACGTTTTCTTATGAAATATAATAGTCATTTAAGTGAAATCGACAGTACTGTATTCTCTAGTAATTTTCCAGATTAAAATTTCTATTGGAATGCCACAAATAAATGCTATTAAATATAGTGAGAAAAAATAGCAACAAGGAATCATTACATTTTTGTCAACCTGAATTCTTCAGAAAATTCTGGGTCCAGTGTGTCGCAAGCTCCTTCAAAGAAAAGTTTTATGTAAAATCAAGTTATCACTTGTCTTTTATTAATAGCTTTACAGAATGGTCTACTATTAGCAAATTAGAGCAATAGCATGGTTAGCTATGTGTTAATCTTTGGGTCATTTTTTCCCCTGAAATGTATCCCAAAGAATGCTGGTTCTTTGGAATGTTAATAGATATTCCGTGCAAAAAGAATATTGCGGTCCCGTGAACCTGGGAAACAAGAGGTTAAAGAGAGTCAAGACCGATTTTTATACCATTAAGCGACCCAGAGTCACTAACACAGGGATGTGCCTTACGAAACTTTAGGAATGGGGGATGCAGTTAGCAATGTTTCCTGAAATTCCTCAGAGCCCTTTTCTGCAGAATAGCTCACAGAACTATATTCTAAGGAACATACTTTGGGAAAATTGGCTTAAGTGCTGGATTTCATAACAATTTTAATGGAAAAATATTCTAGATTATATTACATATTTTCCTTTGTTAGTCACATTTTACCGTAAGTTACGTTTTTGAGGGAGATTGGGACATCATAATAGCTCTGCTTTACGTGATGTGCTGTACGGGGTCTATGAGGCATGCAGATGCCCACGCTTCAGATAGCTGCTATGTGTTCAAAATAGTATTTCTGCTGCAGTTTCCTCCGTAGTCATTTCTAGTCACCACATTCCTAAAGTCTATGTTCACAATCCCACTTGTCACTTCTGCTGCTAACTACCCTTTTACCATCCTAAAACCTCTTCTAGCTCTGAAAATTATGATTCCATGTATCTTTTCTCTCTTTCTCTCCCTTTCTTCCTCTCTTTTTCCTCTTCCTCCCTTCTTTCTTTCTTTTTTTTTTTTTTTTTTTCTGTTTTCCTTTTTCCCTTCCTGTCCTGAGCTTTGACCGCAGTGTGCCTTGGCTTTTATCAGAGGCCAAATGGCAACACTGTTTTCTCCAGGCTATTGAATCAACCAATCCCAGTTTTGTTTCTGCTCCCACTTGGAAACTTTTCATTTAGTTCCCTTTCCATATTCATATCTCTCCTATACAATATTCTCTGTTCAATTTCAATCTTTTAAAATTGATTGAGACTTATTTTATGGCCTGGGATATCATTTATGTTGGTGAATGTTACATGTGCATTTGAAAAGAATATATATCCTACAGTTGCTAGTTTGTAGTGTTCTATAAATGTTAGGTCCAGGTGGCTGATGATGATTTTCGGCTCATCTATATACTTACTGATTTAAAAAAAAAAAACTAATTGTTCTACCAATTACCGAGAAGAGTCTTTTAAAATAGTTAACTCTAATTGAATATTTGTCTGTTTTTTCATTTAGTTCTGACAGTTTTTGTTTTAACATATTTTGTGTTAATGTTATTAGAGACATTCATATTTATTATTGTTGTGTTTTTTGGTTATAAGAAACTTTCATCTGTTTAAGACTCTTTCATCTGTTTCATCTGTTTAAGAAAAATCTCTTTTCCTCTCTCATAATGCTCCTTGTCCTAAAGTCTACTTTGATACCAATGTAATTGCTTCATCTCTCTTTTGCTTATTGTTTGCATGGTATATCAGTCTTTTTTGTTTTTACTTTCAACCTGTGTCTTTAAAATTAAAATGCATTTCTTAGAGTAGCATTTAGTCATGTCCTGTTTTTTAAGTTCAGTCTGATAATCTCTGCTTTTTGAGTGTTTAGTTTATTTCCATTTGATGAAATTGTAGATATGGTTTGATTTAGAACAACTGACAAAGGATTTTTCTTGGCCACTTTGCCAGCTGGGGACCTCCACAGCTGGTGACCTCCTCCCTGGCCTTTTCTCAGCCCCAGGCCCTAACACTGGAGGTGCCCTGTGCATTTGGCCCACCAAGGTTACATACAGCGTGTACTTGCTTTTGGTGGTTCCCCAGCTCTGTCCTGCATCCAAGAAGGTTATGCTGACAATTTGGAGGGTGAGGAGGGCAGAGAAGAGTTTTATTGAGCAACAGAACAGCTCTCAGTGAACAGGAGATGTGGGGGATGGTCCCCCACCTCCCAAGTTGGATGGTTTCTCCTCCAGCCTGGCTGGGTCTGGGGCTTTTTATGGACTCAGAATGGGGAGTGTGTGCTGACTGGTTTGTGAGTATGCAAAAAAGGGTAAAGGGAAGACACCACTCAAAGGTGGGTATGACAGTTTAAGAAACCAATTAGTAAAGGGTAGGTATATGTAAAATAGGTGAAGGGTGGGGATTAATCAGAGGAAAGCAAATCAGATGGGAAGACAGGTTCTCAATCTGGTCCAAGGCGTTACCTAAGACTTGTAGCTAGGCTTTAATCTGGGCCTGAAGCTCGGGTTTCACTGGGGACCCACTCCTATCTGCCTAAGCATTTGTCTGCCTCCTGCTGCTATCACAGCTGTGTTTCTATTTGTTTTCTATTTATCCCATCTATTTTTTGTTCTGTATTATTTGTTTTCTGACTGACTTAGGGTTACATATTTTATAATAATTTTTAATATTCCATTTTAAATCTTTTATAGCTTTTAAACTATACTGCTTTATGTTAATTTTAGTGGTTGCTCTAGGCATTACAATATTCATCCTTAACTTACTAGAGTTTCTTTGGAGTTAATATTGCACAAGTTCACATAAACTGTAAGGAATTTGCAACTATTGACCTCCCAATTTTTTGTGCTAGCGTTATCTACTTTATATATATTATAAAATGCACATCATATAATAATTTTTTGTTTTAAATAGCCAATTGTCTGAGATAAATTAAGAAGATAGCATCTTTTATATATCTCAGTTGTCATCTGAAGTCATTTTCTGTCAGCTTAAAGAACTTTTTTAAGCATTTTAAAATTTTTATTTAATTTAATTAATTAATTTAGTTTTTGAGATGGAGTCTTGCTCTGTCGCCCTGGAGTGCAATGGTGCGATCTCAGCTCATTGTAACCTCTGCCTCTGGGGTTCAAGCAATTCTCCTGCCTCAGCCTCCCGAGCAGCTGGGATTACAGATGCCTGCCATCACGCCCAGCTAATTTTTGTATTTTTAGTAGAGGTGGGGTTTCACCATATTGGCCAGGCTAGTCTCGAACTCCTGACCTGGTGATCCACCCACCTCAGCCTCCCAAAGTGCTGGGACTACAGGCGTGAGGCACCATGCCCAGCCTTAAGCATTTTCTAAAAGAAAGCTCATGCCTGCTGGTAACACTTGCTTGTCTTCTGTCAAAAAGAAAAAAAGTCTTTAGATGGGCCAAACATGGTGGCTCATGCCTGTAATCTCAACACTTTGGGAGGCCAAGGCAGACAGATCACTTGAGGTCAGGAATTCGAGACCAGCCTGGCCAACATGGCGAAACCCTGCCTCTACTGGAAATATAAAAATTAGCCAGGTATGGTGGTACATGCCTGTAATCTCAGATACTATGGGAGGCCAAGACAAGAGAATCACTTGAACTCCGGGAGGTGGAGGTTGCAGTGAGCAAATATCATGCCATTGCCCTCCAGCCTGGGCAACAAAAGGGAGACTTAGTCTCAAAAAAAAAAAAAAAAAAAAAAAGTCTTTAGATGACCTTTATTTTGAAAGATTTTTCACTGGATATAGAATTTGAGGTAGCCATGTTTTCTTTTTTTTTTTTTTTCTTATTTGGTGCTTTAAAGTTCCATTGTTTCTGATGAGACGTCAACCATTATTCAAATTGTTCCCCTGTGTATATAGTGGATCTTTTTTCCTTTTCTGACTGCTTTCAAGATTATTTTGCCTTTGACTTCCAGGGGTTTGATTATCATGTGCTCGAATGTAGTTTTCTTTGTGTTTATTCTGCTTGGGATTCACTGTATGAGTTTCTAGGATCTGTAAGTTTGTTTTTCAACAAATTGGGGAATATTTTTGCCATTGTTTCTTTAAATATTTTTCTCTATAATTATCTTCCTCTTCTCCTTCTGGGGCTTCAATTACATGCAGATTAAACCACATGATATTGTCCCACAGGTCACTGAAGAACCATGATGTAAAATTCTTTTTCCTGTTATTCAGATTAGGTAGTAGCCATTGATTGCTCTTCAAGTTCCCTACCCTTTCTTCTGCCCACTCTAATTTGCTGTCAAATCTATTTCATTAATTTTTATTTCAAATATTTTACTTTGAGTTTTAGAATATCCATTTAGTCCTCTTTTATATACATTTAATTTCTCTGCCAAGATTTTCCATGTATTCATTTATTATTATATTTTCTTTAAGGTCTTTAAAATATGTATAACAGCAGCTCTAGAGTCCTTATCTGCTCATTCTAATATCAGAGTCACCTTAGGATCTGTTTTTATTGCCTACTTTTTCTCTTGACTATGGGATGCTTCTTCCTGTTTCTTTGTATACGCAGTAACTTTCGTTGTTATGAGCATTATAAATGATACGTTGTAGAGAATTGGAATTGTTATTTTGCTTTCTAAAGTGTCGATTCTTATTCAAGTAGGCAGTTAATTTGGCTAGATTCTAACTCCAGACTCTATCCTTGCTGTGGTTGGTAGCAGCTGAAATCTCTGCTCAGTGCATCTTGGCTGGGCTCCTTAAAAACCACTTTCAAATACATGGAGCTCAGAGGTCAGCCAAGGATTTATATGGCATTTGTTTGCAAATGTTGGAATCTCCTCTCCTTCTTGCCACTTCCTCATTTCTATTATTTCTCCCTATTTTCAGCTTTTATGACAGCACTAAACTGCATCCTCTGGCTTTCAAGCCAGTAAGGCTGTGTTTTTCTTATTGAATTATATCTACTCTACCTCTCATAGTGTGAAAGTACTTCCAGGCCAGTAATCACACACATAAATCTCAGCTGTTGCAGCTCCCTTCTTTCAAGATCAGCTACCCTCTAGTTTCTGCCTGCTTTCATTCTCAGTGCCTTCAAATAGTTGGGTTTTATTTTGTATTTGTTTGGTTTTACATTTTGTCCAGAGTTTGTTATTATTGTCTTCAGGAGAGAGACTCTTTTGTAAACTGCTTCACTATTACCGTAAAGATAATATTTGCTACTGTATTACCTTTAGCAAAATAGAAAATATTTGCTACTAATATGCCCATTTTAATTGTTTCTTCCCAGAAAGTCTCAACTTATTATTATTATTATTATTATTATTATCATTATTGAGACAGAGTCTTGCTCTGTCACCTAGGCTGGAGAACAATGGTGTGATCTCGGCTCACTACAATCTCCATCTCCCTGGTTCAAGTGATTCTCCTACCTCAGCCTCCTGAGTAGCTAGGATTACAGGTGCGTACCACCATGCCTGGCTAATTTTTGTATTTTTAGTAGAGAGAGGATTTCGCCATGTTGGTCAGGCCGCTCTCGAACTCCTGACCTCTTGATCTGCCGATCTCCACCTCCTAAAATGCTGGGATTACAGTTGTGAGCCATTGCACCCCGCCAAGTGATTATTTTTAAAAAACATTCTTTGCTCTTTTACTTCTTCAAGTATGATAATAAGACAGAATTAGATGAGTTCTGAATTGTGCTATGCCTTCAGGATAGTATACAGATAATTACAATATATGTTATAAATGTTACAAGATAAGTAAAAAGAAAAACTATAGAAAATAAGAGGAAGAAGAGTTCAGAAGTGATTTCCTACAGGAGATTACATTTAAGCTAGTTGTTAAAGGGTGACAAGAATTTCATAGCAGAGCAGAGAGGAGGAGAATATTCCAGAAGGAATGTTATAAGAAGTGCAACAGTGCCAGGTGAGGCGCAAGTCTGACTGATTATATGTATAATTTATGACATAAAATCAATACTTAAAAGTTGTTGGCATGAACATACTGCTGTACACAACAACATGGTGAATCTCACAACCACATTTGGAAGAACAAAAGCCAGATACAAAAGAATACATACTGTAATAATCCATTTATATAAAGTTTGAAAACAGAAAAACAATAGGTGGTAATGGAATTCAGAATCCTGGCTGCCTTTGAGCTGTGGTGGTGACTGGGAGGGAGCACATGAAGGGCTTCTGGTGCCTGCAATGCACTACTCCTTGCTGTGAATGCTAGTTACCCACAGTGGTCACTTGATAACAATTCATCACTTACGCCTTTTGAAAAATGAATGTTGTGGCCGGGTATGGTGTCTCACACTTGTAATCCCAGCACTTTGGAAGGCTGAGGTGGGAGGATCATTTGAGCCCAGGAGTTTAAGACCAGCCTGGACACCGTGGGGAAACCTCATCTGTACACAAAATACAAAAGTTACCCAGGCCTGGTGGTAGTTCCAGCTGCTAAAGATACTGAGATAGGAGATTGCATGAGCCTCGGCGGCTGAGGCTGCAGCCAGCTGTGATTGCACCACCACACTCCAGCCTGGGCAGCAGAGAAAGACTTTGTCTCAACAAACAAAAAAATGAAAAAAAAAAGAATGTTGTACTGCAATAAAATGTTTACATGGAAAAAACCCCATTTCTGGTGTGAAAAATAATTTATGGTGTACATCTCCATATATTAATTCATTAATTCTTCACAGTAGCTTTATGGAAGAACAGTGCTGGTGAATTTAATGTAAAATTGAATTCTATAAATTCAAAATATGATACAAAATAAGTTATTGCTTTATTTTTTATTTTTATTTATTTATTTATTTAAAGATCAGGTCTCTGTCACTCAGGCTGGAGTGCAGTAGCATAATCACAGCTCAGTGCAGCCTTGAACTCCTGGGCTCAAGTGATCCTCTCGCCTCACTCAGCCTCCCAAGTAGCTGAGATTACAGGTGCATGCCCAGATAAATTTTGTTATTTTTTGTAGAGACTCAATCTCACTATGTTGCTTAGTCTGGTATTGATCTCCTGGCCTTAAGCAATTCTCCATATCACCCTCCCAAAGCACTGGGATTGCAGGCATTAGCTGCTGCACCCAGCCAAATTCTAGCTTTGTAAATAAAGTTTGAAATAATTCAAATTTGAGTGAGTTTTATATATTTCTATACATACACACACACACACACACACACACAATTCACTATTCAAGTGAATTATAGCTATTACTATATATATATGTATATATAAAATTCAAGAATTATATATAGCCGGGCGCGGTGGCTCAAGCCTGTAATCCCAGCACTTTGGGAGGCCGAGGCGGGTGGATCACGAGGTCAAGAGATCGAGACCATCCTGGTCAACATGGTGAAACCCCGTCTCCACTAAAAATACAAAAAATTAGCTGGGCATGGTGGCGCGTGCCTGTAATCCCAGCTACTCAGGAGGCTGAGGCAGGAGAATTGCCTGAACCCAGGAGGCGGAGGTTGCGGTCAGCCGAAATAAAAAAAATAAAAAGAATTATATATATAATTCACTATATGTTTTGTGTGAGTGTGTGTGTGTGTGTGTGTGTCCTGTATTATTTAGGATGTGAGTTCTGAACATGTAGAAAATAACAATAGATTAAATACAACCATAGTTAACAGTTTGAGCATAGCAGTTTGTGGCTCATTTGGCAGTTCTTCAATGTCAAGTACATACACACTTTCCATCTGACTGCTCTTACCTCCTGGATAGGCATCTTGTGATCTCAGGTGGCTACTCAGCTCCCACCATCCTGTCTTTATTTCAGTCAGTAGAGTCACTAGATTCCTATACCACTGGCCAGAACCTTGTCAGAAAGCCACACAAAGCTGCAAGGGAGTCTGGGAGATGTAATTTCTGGCTGAGGAGTACCTGGATGTTAGTCAGCAGTCTTTGCCATACCTGGCATTCTTTGCCTGTCTTGAATTACGTGAGTTCAGAATTATGAAATGTCTCCAGAAACAGATCCTTTACATAAAAATCACTTGCCCTGTAGATAAGAGGATTCCTATTTTATAGAAGATAAAACTGAAACTCAGAGAAGTTAAATAACATACACTCTGCACATTGCTAATTAAGTGACAGAGCTAGGAATCCAATCCAGTGCTCCAAGCCCAAGACTCTTGCCAAGATGCCTCCCCAGGGAATTTTCTTCTGTCTCCGAGAATGCTGGTAAACCTGACTGAGAGAAAGTGAGACTCTTAATGTATCTAAGTTAAGTGGCACCAAGATAGTCATGAGAAAGTGGGCAGAGTGGTAGGACATACGGCTAGAGTCATTGATCTAAGCTGTGCTTGATGAAAGCATCAGAAACTCAGAAAGCAAGAAAGTACAGTAAAAACAAACCCCACTGGACCATGAAACAGTGACATGCATTTTTCATTTTGCCTCTGAAATTGATAAACTGTATGCTCTGGTTATTTTTCCTTTCTGTTTCTTAGTTGTCCTTTTTCATAATATGCAGAGGGGGTTGGGGCAGGGTTGCCAAATATGATCATCCAGTTCGAGCACAAATTCACGAAGCAGAAGATTCTGGAGCAAAGTAGAGAGGTACAGCATAGCTCCAGTCCTAACCTTTCCCAACCTTCTAAGTACTACCAGTAAATTATAAAAATACTGAGATTCACAAAAGTACTGCAAAATCCGGAAGGAAGACAATCAAGCACACATCCTTATTTTTTTCTGTCTTCTGACTAAGGAGGCTTTTAAGAAATATAAAATTGGAAGGTAAATAATGTGTCTGATATTTTCTAAGAGAAGCAAAGTCTTCAGGACTCTATGAACATATTCCAAAGTGCTTGGGGATTGAAGGTAGGGAGGGATGGCCTTGTCTTCAACTAAGTCAGCAAGTCCTGATAGGGGATGTTTATCAAGATCTCAAGAGAGGCAGGAGAGCCTAAAAACTCTTAACAAGGACTGCATACCTCAACAGAGGCTTCCCCACTCCAAGCCCTCAGGTAACAGAAAGGCAGAAAAACAAGCAGAATGCCCAGTTCTGAAGTGTGGCTGGGAGAGATCACACTGGTACCAGATAATGGGGAGAGGAGATTCTGTATCACAGCAAGTGAAATGTCTGGGTGGAGCTACCCAAGTATGCACAAAGGAAAAACAAATGATATGGTCACAATACAGATTTCCAATGGTCTTTGCATTTTCTCTGTGTCAGTATTTCACCCACAACTAATGAAAGCAAGGGAGGGGAGATGGAGGGAGAATCGTGGGCTGCAAAAGACAAAGTCTAACCTAGAAAAAGCATAAATGAAGGAACAAAAGGAATTTTCTCACAGTTTCTTCACATTATACTACAACTTAATAAGAACATAAATTAAATACAACTAGAGCTCAAACATGAGATGATAAAATAGCAGAATTTAAAAAAGGGTGATTGCAGATATAAGGAAACAAATTGAATACCAGAATACTTTATGGAACTCATAAATAAACTATAAGTACAATGAATATAAAAAACACTGCTGAATATTGAAATACTGGCATAGAGAAAAGACTGTAAGTACAGTACATGCAGAAGAAAAAGACAAAGGAGGTTAATGAGAAGCTAATAGATACTCCTGTTAGATTGGTACAGACTAATAAAGAAATCCAAAAATATGATGACTTAAATAAGTTTATTTCTCACTCTCAAAACAGTCCACAATTGAGAAGTCCAAGGCTGGCAGGACAGCTCTGCTCCACACTGTCATTTAAGATGTGATTTCTTTCATCTTGATCTCCATCAGCTCCTCATTACAGTAGTTACAGGACATTCTTACCCCAATGGTAGAAGCTGGCTCCTTTCCACACCCACTTTTTAGCCCATAGGAAGGATAATGATAGTGCTGGCAAGCACTCTGAGGACATGACCCAGAAGTTACACTGACTTCTGCTTACATCTTATTGGCCGGAATTTGGTCACTGGTCCACATTTAGGCACAGGGGATGCTGGGAAATGTATTCTGTAACTGGACAGCCATGTGTTCAGCTAAAACTCAGGATGTCCTATTCTAAGAGGAACCAAGTAACACAATATGAAAGATAAGGATGAGCCAACATTTAAGGATATTTGGTGTCCCTAAGACAGAGAAGCCAGAAAATGAAAGAGGAAAGGTATTGAATAATGTAATAATATAAGAAAATTTTTCTCAAGGTCAAGAAAGAGCTGAGTCTACAGGTAAAAAGAAAGCATCAAATACCAGGAAAATTTGATTTAGAATATTTAACATAAAAATATTTTTTAGTTAAACATTTGGATTTCAAAGACAAAGAATGCTTCAGATATCCAGATAAAAAGAAAGTAAATCACCTACCGGGGTGGAAAGGCAGATGGCTGTCAGATTTCACAATGATTCTCATTGTGGAAGAAAATGGTGCAATGTCTGCAAAATTTAAAGAAAAGAAAGGGTGACCCCCGATGTAATTCAAACATTACTTGCTTTAATTCTAGTAAAGTACACATGAACACTTGTTGGGAAGAACTGCTTGGTAACGAAAGCCAGCCAATTAAGAGATCAAACAAAATAAAGAGCTCAAGCAGAGAAGCTATGACAGATGAACTGTTTGTAAGCACTGGACCCATTTACATGTAGAACTAACACTAAACAATCATAAAATTATGGTATCAAAACAGAATGTGAACATTATAAATCTGGATTGTGTAAAAATAATGATACAATAAAGATTGGGGAAGTGAGGGAGAGGAGAACAGGGCATCAAGAGAGTGCTAATGTTCTCACCATTTGAAGCTAAGATATCCTATCCAAAATAAAATCATGTGGTAAATAGATCTAAACAATTTTCATAATCAACTTTATTTAACTCTAGAGCAGGGGTACACAAACTACTGCTTGAGGGCTGACCACCTGTTCTTGTAAATAAAATTTTTGTCCATTTGGGCTGCTGTAACGAAATACGATAAACTGGGTGGTTTGTAAACAACAGAAATTTATTTCTCATGGTTTTGGAAGCTGAGAAGTCCAAAATCAAGCTAGTGGCAGATTTGGTGTCTGGTGAGGACCTATTTCCTGGTTCATAGATGGCACCTTCTCTCTGTGTCCTCACATGATGGAGGGGACATGACAGCTCTCTGGGGTCTCTTTTATAAGAGCATTAATTCCATTCATGATGGTTCCATCCTCATGATTTAACCACCCTCCAAAGGCCTCATCTCTTAAAAATATCACATTTGTGATTGTTTCAACATATGAATTTAGGGAGGAGGCTAACATTCAGACCACGGCACACAGCTTCACCCATTTATTTAGACATTGTCTGCATGCTGCTTTCTTACTATCTGAATAACAGATAGTAAGACAACTGATCTGAACAGAGCCCCCATGACTAAAATATTTATTATTTGACCCTTTAAGGAATAATTTGCCAGCCCTTGCAAAGGAATCATTTAATTCAGAGAAATCTTGTGGTAAAGAAATATTATTTGAGGTTTAATAATGTATTAGGTTCCTTTCCACTGTTTTTCCTTCTATTAAATTTATGTAAAATTAATAAGTCCTATTTTTTATACAAGGATGTATCATTCTAAAGAAGTCAGGGATGATGGATCACCTGATGATATTTGGCATGATTTCTTAAGCTTTTGTCTTTTGTATTTCTACACTGCTTGGAATCTTTATAATGGGCATACATGATTTTTACCAGAATAATAAAATAGAATGGTTTTTCTATTTGAAAACACTGGGAGCATATATGCCAGAATATTAACAATGGTTAATTCTGGCTGGTGGGAATATGATAGCTGTTTTCTTATTTACGTTTTTCTATATTTTTTACATTTTCAAAACAATTGTTGGCCGGGTACAGTGGTTCACACCTGTAATCCGAACACTTTGAGAGGCCAAGCAGGAGGATGGCTTGAGCTCAGGATTTCAAGACCAGCCTGGGCAATAGAGCAAAACCCTGTCTTTACAAAAAATTAACCAGGTGTGTTGGTGCACAGCTGTGGTCCCAGCTACCTGGGAGGCTGAGGTGGGAAAATCACCTGAGCTCAGGAGGTCAAGGCTGCAATGAGCTGTGATCATGCCACTGAACTCCAGCCTGGGTGACAGAGTGAGACCCTGTCTTAAAAAAAAATTTAAGCTATTTTAGAAGATTTAGCATCAAGTGATAATGTCCTGAATTCCAGTTTAGGAAATAATAATGAAGAACTAGATAGAAGGGGACATTGTTCTATTTGTAATATGATTTATATACAAACTACAAAGTATGGTTGCAGAATAAAATATAATAAAAAGCACGACAAAAAAAAGAAGCCACAGCAGATGATGTTTGAATTCTTTCAGGCAATCAGCACTTTCATAAAGCTGGTTTCTTTTTTTTTTTGTTTTTTTCCTTTTGAGACGGAGTCTCACTCTGTCACTCAGGCTGGAGTGCTGTGGCACGATCTTGGCTCACTGCAAACTCCACCTCTCAAGTTCAAGCAGTTCTCTGCCTCAGCCTCCTGAGCAGCTGGGATTACAGGTGCCTGCCCCCATACCCAGCTAATTTTTGTATTTTTAGTAGAGATGGGGTTTCACCATGTTGCCCAGGCTGGTCTTGAACTCCTGACCTCATGATCTACCCGCCTCAGCCTCCCAAAGTGCTGGGATTATAGGCATGAGCCACCGCACCTGGCAAAGCTGGTTTCTTTAATTTGCATCAGTCTCAATCTACCTTTCCGGTTTCATTCCCCTGTCCTATGCTCCTTCTCATATCCATGCCCTATGCTCCAGTCACATAGAGCTCCTCCTCATCAGTGAAATCTTCATGTGTAAAATATGCTATTTTGCTCCATTGCTACCACTTTTTCTACCTATAACTGCATCCTCTTCTCCACCTGATATAATTTAGTGCTTTCTTTAAGGTGCAATTTAAATATCACTTATTGCAGTACATCTTAGCTTTGGCTGGGCATCAGAATCACCTTGGGAGCTTTCTAGAAATACCGAGGCCCAGGCCCCAGTCCAGCTATTCTGAGTTAATTGCCCAGGTTGTGGCCCAGGCAGCAGTATTTTTAAAAAGCTCCCTGAGTGATTCTAATATATATCCAGGGCTGAGAGTCACTGCAAAGCCTTCTGCAATACCAGCAGGCAGAGTTAATTACTCCCTCTTCTATACTCCTACAGCCCTTAGCTTTTCCATTGCTCATGAAATGTAATGCTCATTGTGTTAAAGTTAGTGCTGCAGTATATAGTAAGTGCTCAGTAAATGCTGAAGGTTGTTTTCGTTCCTTCACCCACCAACCAAGCATTTGCAGAAGTGGTTATCCTTGCCATGGAATAGGACAGCAGAGTGGGCAGATGTTTCCTATCCAAGATACTATCTGAGGGATTTATTTCTGTAAATGAAAACACTACCTTCCATCCCCCAGCACACACACACACGCACACGCACATGCACGCACACACACGCACACGTCACGTCACTGCCTTTTCAGCATAGTTCTTGGGTCTTGTTTTTGCATTGTTGAGATTGATGTAATTGAAAGAATTAAATGAATGTGCTGATTGCCTGACAGAGTCTGAACATCACCTGCCTACCATCCTCTCCTTTGTGTCATCCTTTATGTTGTGTTTTATATTGGATCCTGCTACTTTAGCTTTCAAGAGCAGTTTGTCAGGTGTTCTTTGTCAAAGGCTTTCAGAAAATCCAGATAAATTATGCTCTGTGTCCTGAAACTGCCAAACCTATATTTTACATAATCACAGTACTTGACAGTTTTATTTAAGTTGAATCTTTCTCTCTTTTTCCAGTTTACCTTTTTCTCACTGACCCGTATATCCTTATATCAATCAGACAAGTGGAGACCCTGCCACTTTTGATATTGAATATCCTCAGCAACATACATACCTTCTAGAGCATAGTGCATTGGATATCTCAGCCTCCCTGATTAGGAGGAGACCCTGGAAGCTGCTTATGTCTGGAGATGAGGTGGGGAGAGGAGAGATGAGGATGAAGGCCAGAAACCAAGGTGGCTCAGCAAGACCAGAGTCTCACAATAAATCTTCTTATGAGTCCCGTACTTATTAAGGCGAGGCTGGTAGCACCTCCCTTTCTCCTTCTGATTCACCTGGGAAGAAACAGATTGCACTAACAGTCTACTCTTTCCTATTCAAAATATTTATTTATTTACTGAACATCATCAAAGTATTTGATCTTCATGGGGTTACCACATCCTGGCAGTGGGGGCCCTAACTCTTTGCCCATACAGACATTTCTCAACTAATAGATACTAATTTTGTAAAGTGATTTCTCCCCCTAGTCTTAATGGAGCTTTCCCTTTCTTTTTCCTTAAAGTCACTATAACCTTGATGGCAATAAGGTATTGTGCAACCAAGTCCAATCCCAAATTTTGCTAATGTAAAATCAGATTAATTTCAGAATTGAATAATCTGTGCATATCTAGTATACTGTATGGCCTGAAACAAATCTAATCTTTGTGTCTTGAGTTCTTTATTAGTTAAATAGCAAACTGTTACCTAGTTCCCTTGGAAGTTATGCAAATTAGTTAATGTTTGGAAAATGACCTGAAAATTCAGTCTACAAATGCCAAACAGTTGCATCTTCCCTGCTGAGAGAGCCCAGGTAATTTATAAACTCGTATAATAAAGGAAAAAATAGTGTACTTGGACTGTACAATCAAATGTGATTTATATGCAATATATGTAATCTTTAAAATCTAGAAACCATTTAATAGAAACAATTCATATTTCATAACTGTAATAAAAGCAGTTTATGACTTTAGGAAAAGTATCTTCTATAACTGATCTAGATATTGTGTCTTTGTAATCATCTCTGAGATCTGCAAAAGAACCTACTCAGAGTTTATCTTTAACCTGTTAATATTGATTGATACGTTATCTTTGAATTCTTCCAGTTTTTTTTTTTTTTTTTTTGGTGGTTTTTTTTTTAGCCTAAACCCTTTAACATTTATTTCCTAGGAAAATTTTTTGGTACAAAACTTTGCTGTATTCAAAACCTCCTCTGTCAAGATTTTGCATTTTTATATTTAGTCATTAAAATTGAACAAAATCTTAACAGTTCTTTTATTAACTACTATACTGACTTTATATAGTGGAAATCACAACATGTTAATTGGATTTAATTAACTATTTTAAATTACACAAACTCCTGACAGTAGTAGACAATACACAGGGTATTCATGAGCAATAAAATTGGAGCTGATATTGCTACTTTATTAAAACTTAAACTATTCATAACTTTATTGTTTACAAGAAGAAAAACCATGTTCACTGTCAAGGCAAAAGTGTTTGCTGAAACAAATTTTTTTTTATCTAGGTAAAGGTTCAGAAGTTAATCAAAGGGTCTACCATATCCAACCTCACGGTTCTGCCATCTTCTCGTCGCACAGATCCCTATTTCACTCCTATACAGGTCTTACAAGCAGATGCCAACAGAGGTTAGTGATTGAATAGCCATGTTATGTGACTATCCTTATAAGGAAATATGAAGCCAGAATTAATATAATTAGTGTTCATACATGTTTTAGTCTAAACTCTAGTCTTGTGAAACCAGTGGATTTTGTTTTTAAGCAAAGGATCTCATCTTTATCTCAGTATATCTAGTACCTAGAACCATATCCAGCAATTTGTAGATACTAAGTGTTGGTTGAGTGAATAAGAAAATAAAAGAATAAGCAAACGAGTGACCAGCTACTGAATGTCCTAAATGTAACCGTCTCTACTTTTCCCTGCTATTTAATTTAATTGACCAAAGTGTTAAAGAATTAGGTGGATCCCCTTTCCTATCTCAAATATAACTTAATGAGATGGTCTTTAATTACCCCTTATCTTACCTTCTGTCTGTTGTCTGGAATATCTAGGACCCAAAGCTGGTTCCCAAAGGTTCTTCTGGCACCTAGAAATTCAAAGTCCTCTAGCTTCTAGCTGCTGCATTCGCTGTCTGGTGGTGGTAGAGAACCTGAGATCATTATAAGTCTCTGGATTTGTTAAGCTTCTCACATCTTTCCTAGTTATATACCATTGTTCAGTGATCTTTTTGTCATATGCTTTCTAGTTAGCTTATGGAATATTTACTTCCTGGGAATACTGAGTAACACCAGCAGAGTGTTCTCATTTCTTGCTTTAATATAATCTTGTATTTTTCCTGAACCAAATTAGGATGAATGAAATAGTGAGTGAATGAATGAATGAATGAATGAATTTGTCTATCTGTCTGTCTATCCGTCTGTCTATCAGCTATGCTTTAGCATAGAAACAATAAAAAAAATTGCCACAAAATAAAGGTAAATCTAGAATTTTGGCAACTTCATCCAGAAAAGAAATCACATTTTCATTTCTAAATTATATTCATGAGAACACATAGCCTACCATAGTATTAGGGATTAATAAAACAATTAATCAGCATGTATTTATTGAGTACTTGCCATATGTCTGGTATTGTGCAAGATACTATGAATGTCAGGAAACCACAAGCCACAGAAATATAAATACAGTGTGTCTATTTTTTTAGGTGTTCCTGTTGCCCTTTAAGGTTGTTTAAGTCTTACCCCAGATCTACACAGGTCTGGAATGAGATGAAAGACTAATAACATGCAGAAGAGAGAAGCATTTTGAAAAATGCACTGTAAACTTTCCTACTTTTTCTTGAATACCTGGCTAAATCCAAAAAAGAAAGCTTTCCACCACCCCTCCATATGGCTAAGAATACAAGTGTTACTTTACATAGACCAGATTTCAGCTTGGCTCTGTGTGACCTGAGGCAAATTGCTTTCTGATGTTAGAATAAACTGAACTCTGTAAACCAGGCATGCTTGATCTGGCCCTCACCTACATCTCCGTTTCTCATCTCACTCAGCTCTTTCTACGCTTAGCCACCCAGGCCTTCTCTCTGATTTTTATCAGGCCAAGCACATTTGCAAATGAGGCCTTCACAAGTGCCTTTTCCTTTGCCAGTAAAGGTCACTTCCTCAAGCTCCTGTCCTTTTCCTTCAGAGATTATCACAATTTATCATAATGCATCTATTCGTAAATCTATTTAATATCTTCTTCACCACTAGAGGCTCCATGAGGTCTTTCTGGTTCACCACTGCATCCCCAGCCCCCAGAATAGTTCTTGACACATAATAGGCACTTTATTGATTAAACAAATAAACGGAATGAATGAACTTCCAATTCCTAATCTATTCAACAGGGAATTAAGAGTGGTATGAGGGTTTAATGAAACAATGTTGTTAAAGGATAACTTTCAAAAACAGCTAAAATCATGACTCTCATACAAATATAAAATGAACACAGGTCAGAGATTTTTATTTAATTCATCAATTCACAACCAGTTCAAAAGAGAATCCAAAGAATGGACACATTTGTAGATCAGGAATATTGAAGTAAATTTGCAAATAAATGCAAAATTGGATTTCCCATGAGAATTCCCCTTCACCAGACAGAATTTATTTTCAAGTCTATAGATAAGAATTATTTGCACTATGATCAGATATTTACAAAGTAACCTCAATCTCTACAGAGTTGCAAATAGCCTCATCAAAGGCTAGGCTCAGATATTCACTGGAGACTTCAGGACTCTATTAAAAGGGTATCCAGTGATCCCATTTGCTTATTCTAAAACTTAAAAAAAAATTCTTACAATCTTCTCCCCCTTTGATCAAAATGATCTCAAAAACCAAAAATTCACAAAATAAGGTTGGTCTCAGTAGGATTGGCCCGATAATTTTCATAGGTGGAGCAAGAATGTTCATTTCCATATAAGCCACCTTAAATTTGCTTTGTTGGAAGTTTTTCTAGGGAATCTCAGTCTAAATAAAATCCCCTATTATTTGCTATCCCAAGGCTAGGAAATCAAGCCCAAGGAATTCTGTTCATCAGATTTCAACTGCAGGACCTATAAATTTGGGTAAATTCCTCTCTTCTAGAAGTCCTCCAAATATCCTAAACTTCTTGGGACTACAGCATGTGACCTTCTTACCACCTATAAGGCTGGAAATCATGTAAGTCACATACCAGGCTAGTTTTTCTGAGAGGACTTTGTAAGCATTGGCTCTATAATGCATCAACCTTGATTCTTTAAAAGTGACTCATTAGCCAGGTGTGGTGGCAGGCACCTGTAATCCCAGCTACTTGGGAGGCTGAGGCACGAGAATTGCTTGATTCTGGTGCCTGGGAGGCAGAGGTGCAGTGAGCCGAGATCACGACACTGCACTCCAGCTTGGGCAACAGAGAGAGATTCTGTCTCAAAAAAAAAAAAAAAAAAAGTGACTTTCATACCTGATTTAATAGGCATTATTCTCAATGTAAAATTCTAGGCAAGGCCTTGGTTGCATAAGTGATTTTTCTAATTATATTTTAGTACAAGGAGAACAGCGTTGAAACTATGTAAATTACTATAGTGCCGTGAAAAGTAGAGACTCAATGAGAGTTTCTGAATTTGGGAGGTACAGGGAGCACATTCAAAGTATTACAAGTTTGATTTCTTTATTTTCTGGGAATTTTATGAATATTCAGTTTATATAAACACTTATTTATCTCTACAAGCCAATCAGAACAGAATTCCTTTAAGAGCCTTTATGATCCAATTTATTAATGACATCTGGAGACAGGAAAACATTCTACACTCACAATATGAGATTAGGAACTTTCTATATTACAGATACAAAGACATACAAATAGCCTGTATACCCTCAATTCTACAATTTCAGCCACAGGTAAATAGAGAATAAACACAGTGGGCAGGCGCAGTGGCTCATTCCTCTAATCACAGCACTTTGGGAGGCCACTGAGATAGATGGATTGCTGGAGTCCAGGAATTCAAGACCAGCCTGGGCAACATGGCGAAACCCCAACCTCAACAAAAAATACAAAAACTATCTGGGTATGGTGGTGCACCTGTAGTCCTAGTCAGAAGGCTGCGTCGAGAGGGTGGCTTAAGCCCTGGAGGTGGAGGTTGCAGTGAACTGAGATCATGCCACCACACTCCAGCCTGGCCTATAGAGTAAGACCCTCTCAAAAAAAAGAAAAAAGAAAGAAAGAAAAGAAAAAAGAAAGAGAAAATAAATGCAGAAACACAAAAAGCTTACCAGTCTAGATACCAAAGAGTTGTTCCCCTTCCTTGTGAGCAAGAAATTCCTAATTTGAGCTCAAAATGGACAGATGGATAAAAACTAAGAAACTGTATTCTCTATAAGACATTAGATCATTTCTAGAGATCACCAAATTCCCAATCATGGCAGCTGCCAACAGGGAATAACTTGCCATCCATAAATGAACTAAAAAGAAAAACAAATTAATAGAAAGTAAAATTAAAATTAGAAAAACAAGAAACTTTAACCTGTGGGAGCCAAGAAAAATCATGCCTAGGCTTGATTTTGCTCACCCATGCCGGGGTGACACTTGCGCTCATCTCAGTGGGAACTCCAAAACTGTTAAAGGATAATTTTTTTCAAAAGTAAAGTTATGACTCTTATATAAATATAAAACACATGTCAGAGATTTTATTAGCTTATTAATTAAGTGAGGGAACTAGTAAGATGTTACGATAAAAGGACAATCCAAATAGACACATTTATAAATCGAGAATATTTAAACAAATTTGTAAATGGATGCAAAAGTGGTTTTTCAGGGAGAAGAGTTGTCCTTCCATGTGAAAGAATTTAAATTTGCATGTGTATAAACAAGATTTATTGGCATTCTTATCAGATTTCTACAAATGAACCTTAATCTTTAGAGAATTATAAAATGGACAATTAAAAACAAAGATGCAGCCTGGCACAGTGGCTCACGCCTATAATCCCAGCACCTTGGGAGGCCAAGACAGGAAGATTGCTTGAAGCCAGGAGTTCAAGACTAGCCTGGACAACATAGTGAGACCTAGTGTCTACAAAAAAAAAAAAGCCAGATGTTATTTCAATAGTTTCAGCTACTTGGAAGGAGAAGGCAGGAGGGTCACTTTAGCCCAGACATTCAAGAGTGTGGTGAGCTATGATGGTGCCACTGCACTCCAACCTGGTCAACAGAATGAGACCCTGTCTCTTAAAAAGCAAAACAAAACGAAGATGCATACAGAGCCCTATAGGACTGTAGGTCAGATCATCTTCAGAGGTTCCAGCATTTCAATGAAAAGATGCTCAGTAAGCTCTTCTGCTTATTCCAAAGTCTTAACTTTTTCCTTCCAATAGATGCACACACATTTGTCTGAAATCAAGATACTTGCTTCAACCAGCACTAAAGCAAGGGTTGAAATTGTACTTACAGTCTTCAGATTTCTTGGAGAATGAAACTGACTCTTCAAATGAAAATATACTGAATTAGAAAGTACCCTGTTTTTCACATCTGCAAAACAGGCAGAGTTTTTGGAAATGGAATTTGATGTTTATAGGTGGAAAATATTTGTAAGGACAAAGAATTAGTCTAACAAGATTTTTAAAGTAGTTCAATCTAGTGTTATAAAAATTAAAACCTGAAGTACTAATTTCAAAAAGGTCCTAAAGTATTATGCTCTAGATCAGTAGTTCTTATGTGTTAAGAGTACAAAAGATTAACCTGGAGTGCTTATTTAACGTGTATATTACTGGGCCCCAGTTCTAGTGGTTCTCAAATCTCAGTATACATGAATAGCTCCTGGAGGCTTCAATAATGCAGATTCCCAGGCCCTGTCCTCAAAAGTTTGGATAGGTCTGAGTTGGGGCCCAGGAGTCTCCACTTCTAATAAGAAATTCTTCCCCCAAATGATTCTGCAGTATATAAACAGAAGATTTCCCTTTGGTCATTGTTTTACAAGTGAACTATTTTTCAGCTCTCCAACCTTCAGTGATCATTCTACTGAATTCCTGTAACACTCGACAACATTCTTCATAGTGTAGTATAGAGGTCATAAGGTAAATGGAAATAATATTGGTCCCTCTTAGAAGGGATGAAGTTGTATGCCAAATTCTTCAAGTTAGGCCAACGTGGAGACACAGTTTGTATTCTAGGATTTTACTGAGACCTAGAGTTCTTTACTTAATTTCTATTATGTAAAAGAGCAACGGGAAACTGAAGCCCTACCACAGATTTATTCCAGGTAGTCCCCAAGTTTCTAGGTTTCCGACTTCAAGATAGTAGATCCACCTTAATGAAAGTTTTTCCTCTGACAGCAGGCTTTGGTGAATCATTCATTGATTTATTAATTTGTGTATTTATTTAATGATGTCTCTTATCCTTTAAAAACTTTGGCATCGGCCGGGCGCGGTGGCTCATGCCTGTAATCCCAGCACTTTGGGAGGCCGAGGCGGGTGGATCACGAGGTCAAGAGATCGAGACCATCCTGGTCAACATGGTGAAACCCCGTCTCTACTAAAACTACAAAAAATTAGCTGGGCATGGTGGCACGTGCCTGTAATCCCAGCTACTCAGGAGGCTGAGGCAGGAGAATTGCCTGAACCCAGGAGGCGGAGGGTGCGGTGAGCCGAGATCGCACCATTGCACTCCAGCCTGGGTAACAAGAGTGAAACTCCGTCTCAAAAAAAAAAAAAAAACTTTGGCATCAGCCATGCTAACACAGTATCAATACTAGGAATTGTAAATTAGTTACATTAATACTATTTTGGTCGGTTTTATTAAAATAACTTAGCTGAGCATTTCTATCTTCTGGTGATATGAGAAATGTCTAAAAATAACTCCTTATTTTATAAAGCATGACTGATTATAAAACAGGGACACAAATTTCAGGTTTCAGGTACACAGATTTCCTTCTTTCAGAACAAAGGATTTCCTTAGTTATTAAGAATGTGTGCCTGATTTCTCTGAATTTTAAAAAGAGTAATAATATTACCAATGATTGAAAATATCGTTAAGTATAAAGAATTTTTAGTTTGCCTTAAAATTATATTTCCACCTTAAAATGAAACTACTTTAGTGCAATTTTATTTCATATTACTGCCATTAGAAATGACATTTTTCCTTGGGTTAGAATATTACATTTAAATGAATGTGTTCTGTAGCTGTTTTTTCATGCAGAGGATTAAGGCACTAGATGTACCCTCACAAATAAGATGATGAATGGAGTAAGTTACATTTGTGAAATTTATAGAGCTCGGACTTTGTGAAATTGCTTGGAATTAAACTCACATTCTATTAATGTTCCTTTTTAGGGATTTTAAGTCTGATAGAACGAAGGCTGATTCCACCAACAGCAAGGATTACCTTTCAGAATCCACCCATCATACCCAGAGCAGCTCCTCTGCATTATTTGAATGAAGCACGTAAGATTCCAACTGCAGGTGAGACACTCTTGCCTCTACGTTCAGTTAGGGACACACAGAAATTACTTTTGCCCAAAATCTAGCCTTTTAGTAGCCAACTTTTGTCCTCAATAATGGGACAAGATGAAAGTTGTAATCACCCTGAGTTTCACTTTAGTAAAGAAATTAATTTTAGCCATCTTTGTAAATTACATATTGAGGGCCTGTGCTCCCTGTGTCAGAAGGTTCGTATTTTCAAGGGGCTTACAGTTTGGTTGCGAAAACAAGATAGATATAATAAAGATAAATAACAATATAAAATAACATGGAATAAAAACCAAATGGACGTTAAGGTCTGGTGAAATAGGAGTTCAGAGTAATAACTGCTAAGGCTTGAGACAATGGAAGAAGATTTTAAGGAAAATAATGAAATAGGGTGTTAGAGAAAAGCACCAACCTAGGAATCTAGTAACTCGTTGCAGAATCTTGGACAAGCTATTTACTTTCTCTGGGCTGCAGCTTTCCCAGTCATAAAATGATAGATTTTGGCTAAATTAATTCATCTTTAATTATTTGTTACATAAATAAATTAATAAATATTTTAAAATATTTAAAAATTGTTTAAAAATAAGTATTTGTGGAATGCTTGTTTTATCCAAAGTAGCATCTAGGTGCTGGAGATCCAGCAGAGAATGTCAGACAACATATCTGTTCTCCTGGTGCTTATATTCTAGTGGGAGACAGATAAGCAGATACATAAATAAGAATTTAATGATAAGTGCTAGAAATAAAACAGTATGGGCTAGAGAACGATAATGAGGGGGCTACTTTGTTTGTGAGGGAAGTGTCAGGGAGTGTCTCTAAGAAGAGAGATGAGACTTCAGCTGAGATTTAAATGATGAAGGAGAGCCAGTCATGTAAAGATCTAGGGGAGAGCATTTTAGATATATGACAGCACAGGGACCAAGGCCCTGAGGACTAAGAGGGAATGAGCAAGAGGGCCAAACCATGAGCTAGGGAGAGAAAGGGAAGAGATGAGGGTGAAGAGGTGGAGAGGGATTACATGCTGTAGCTAGAGCAAAGACTGTAAGTTGTCCTCAATATTTATTCTTCCCTACCTCCACAGTAGTAGAGTTGTGGGTCCGCACATGTCATTTTAACTGACGACATTTCCCAGCCTTACTTGCAGCTGGGTGTGCCATGTGAGGAGGCTGTGGACAATGAAGATATTAAGCAGAAGTAGGCGGAAAAAATTCTGGGCTATGCCCTTAAGAGAAAAGAAGCATAGCCCGTCTTTTGCCTTTCCTCCCTCTAGCTAGCTGGGATGCAGATGTGATGATGAAACTTGGGCAAGCATTTTGGAGCCAGGGGCCCTGCCAGTTCAGGACTATCTTCCTTTGAACTGTGTATGAGAAATAAAGAACTCAGTTTATTTAAACCACTCAGTGTATATTAAGATCTTTCTTTTAAAATATCTTAGACTAAACCAGAACCAGCATGGCAGCCTTCCAAACCATAGTGAAGAGTTGCATGTAATTCTGCTGACAGAGAGAACCCACTGAAAAATTTAAACAGAGTCTGAGATGATCTGATGTATGTTTTAATAACCGCTTTGCAGATACCAAATCATAGGGGGAGCATGGAGTCTAGTTAAATGACTGTTGCCGTAAACCAGGTGAGAAATAATGTTGGATATGAGGAAGATGGTATCAATGAAGATGAAGAGAAGTGAACACATTCAGGTTATATTTTGGCAGAAGCATTAGGACTGGCTGTTGGATAGGAGTGAGGAAAAGAGAGGCGTCAAGGATAAATATGTATGAATGAGTATCTGTGAATGTGCATCAATTTTGTATGTATCCTGTTGATGGAAATTTTAGTGGTTTATATTATAGAGCTATTAGAAATAATACTTCTATGAGTATTGTTAAATTCTTTTTTTCTTTTTTTTTTTTGAGATAGAGTCTCGCTCTGTCACCCAGGCTGAAGTGCAGTGGCACAATCTTGGCTCACTGCAACCTCCGCCTCTCAGGTTCAAGCAATTCCCCTCTCTCAGCCTCTTGAGTAGCTGGGACTACAGGCGCATGCTACCGTGCCCAGCTAATTTTTGTGTTTTCAGTAGAGACAGCGTTTCACCATAGTGTTGAGGCTGGTCTCGAACTCCTGACCTTAGGTGACCCACCTACCTTGACCTCCCAAAGTTCTGGGATTATAGGCATGAGTCACCGTGCCCAGCCATTATGAACATTTTTGTACATGCCTTTTAATGCACATTTGTAGCTATCTTTTAATCCACATATGTAGCATTTCTGTTGAAGATACATTAAAAAGTGGAATTGCTGAGTCTTAGTGTTTATATATGCTCAGATTTAATAAATAGTTACAAACAGTTTTCCAACGTGGTTATACTTATTTTCCTATTAGCAGTATATGAATATTACAGAATATTCATCTTTGTCAACACTTGTTTAAAACTTTAGCCATCCTGAAGAGTCTGTTGTGGTATGTCTTTGTGGGTTTAATTTCTACTTTCCTGATGATCAGTAAAATTGAGCAAGTTTTTTTGATAATGCATATTGGTTATTTGATTATCCTCTCTTGCTAGGTGATTTAAGACTTTAACCCCTTTTTGACATTGGATTGTCTTTCTTTCTCTTAGTGATTTATAGGCATTACTAGATATTCTAGGTACTAATCTTTTATCAGTTATATGTATTGCAAGTAATTTTTCTTACCCTGTGGCTTGGCATTTCACTGGTACTGTTTTGTTTTTTTTTTTTTAACTTTTCGTTTTGAGATAATGGTAAATTCACATGTAGTTGTAAGAAATAATGCAGAGCGATCCTTTGTACTCTTTACACAATTTTCCCCAATAGTAACATATTGCAAAACTAAAATATAATATCACAAGCAGAATACTGATGCAGGCAAGATATAAAACAGCTCCATCACCACAAGGATTTCTCATAGTGCCCTTTGATAGCTATGCCCACTTCCCTCCAGCCCTACACCCCCTTAATTCCTGGCAACCAATAATCCATTCTCTGTTTCTATAATTTTGTCGTTTCAAGCATGTTTATATGAATAGGTTCTAAATGGACAATGCTACATTGTCCATTTCATCTAATACAGTACAGTGATTTTGAGGATTGACTTTTTTCATTCAATATAATTCTCTGGAGAGTCATTCAGGTTATATTAATAGTTTTTTCCTTTTAGTTAATAGGTCATATTAACAAATATATATGATTACATTAATGTTTTATTGCCATTATTGATAATTTAGTCCTTATATTAATAGTTTATTCCTTTTTATTGCTGAGGAGAATTCTATGTTAGAATGTACCACAGTTGTTAAACCATTCACCTGTTGAAGGGCATATGGATTGTATTCAGTTTTGAGCTACTATTAATAAAGCTGCCGTAAACATTTGTATATAGGTTTTCATCTACACATGTGTTTTTATTTCTTTAGGATAATTGCCCAGGAGTATAATTGCTGGGTCTTAACGATAATTGCATTTTTATTTCCTCTGCATTTATTTAGAGCCACATCATACAGTGTTACTACTTTTTGTTTTAACCATCAAATATAATTTAGAAAACTCAAGAAGAAAAGGAAAGTCTGATTTTTTTACCCTATTTTTGCTTATCATGTTCTTCCTTTTTCCTAATAGTCCCAAGATTTTTTTAATCATTTGCTTTCTGTTTAGAGAATTTCCCTTAGCCATTCTTTTAGAGTCAGTATCCTAATGAAAAACTATCTTCATTTTCCTTGAAAATCTTAGAATGTCTTGCTTTCCCTCTGTATTCCTGAAGGATATTTTCACTAGGTATAGGTTACTGAGTTGATAATTCTCTGCATTTGAAAAAAAAAAAGTTGTGCCACATTCTTTTGGCTCCCATGGTTCCTGGTGAGAAATCTGCTTCTGGATTATTTTTCTCCTGTAGATAAGGTGTTGGTTTTCTCCTGCTGCTTTTAATTTTTGTTCTCAGTTTTTAGTTTTCAGAAGTTGGACTGTGATGTATCTTGGTGTCGATTTCTTTAGGTTTGTTGTGTTTTAGTTTGGCTCCGCATCTTGAATCTGTAGGTTTATGTCTATTGCCAGATTTAGGAAGCTTTTAGTCATAATTTATTTGAGTATTTTTTTCAGCTTTGACCTCTGTCTCTTCTCTATCTAGGACTGTGATGATGCAAATGTTAGAGGTTTTTGGATATAGTCTCACATGTCCCTGAGGCTGTGTTCTCTTTTCTAGTCTGTTTTTTTCTCTTTTGTTCAGATTGGGTAATTTCTATTTTTCTATAGTCTCATCTACTGGATTTTGTATTTAGGCTACTGTAGTTTTCAGTCCTACAATTTTCATTTGGTTCCTTTTTATATATTCCGTGTCTTTGTGGAGACTTTCTTTTCCTCTTCTAAGACTATGTATTTCATTTGTTTCCAGACTCTCTGCAATTGCTTATGGAAGCATTTTTATGGCAGCTGCTTTAAAATCTTTGTCAGGTAATGCTAAGAATCTTGTCATTTCACTGTTGGTATCTACTGGTTGTCTTTCTTCATTCAGTTTGAGGTCTTTCTGGCTTTCTGATATGATGAGTAATTTTCAGTTGAAATCTTAACATTTTAAATATTATGAAACTCTGATTTTTATTTAAATCTGTTTTAACGAGTACTCCTGAGACCCCTATTTATTCCCTATCCATTTAAGGAATAAGTCCGATTAGTTGTGAAACATCATCCTATTTATGTTTTGCTGGATTTCATTTGCTAATATTTTGGTTTGATTTTTGCATTTTTGTTCACATGTGAGACTGGCCTAAATTTAATCCCTTCCTGTAGTGTTTTCCTTAGGTTTTAATATCAATGTTAGTTTTGCCACAATGAGTGAATGTGGTCTTTTTTTATATTCTCTGGAAGAGTTTAGATCCAACTGGTACTATTTCTTTCTTAAATGTTTAGAATAATTTAACAGTGTATCCATTTAGTTTTCTTTGAGAATAGGTTTAGAATTAAGGATTTAATTTCTTTAACAAATACAGGACTGTTTTGGTTATTTTGTCTGTGTCGGTTTAATATGTTAATTTTGTGCAAAGTATTTGTCCATTTCATCTACATTTTCTAATTTATTACAATAAAGTTGTTTACAGTATTTTCTATTTTTGTAGTGTCTGTAGGATCTGTGATGATGTGCTTTCTCAATTCTATTGTTGGTTATTTCTACCTCTTTTTTTTTTTTTTGGATCAGTATCTCTAGTTGTTTATGGATTTTATTAGTATTTTCAAAGAACCACATTTTGACCTTATTGATCCTTTCTACAATATATTTTTAATTGGATTGACATAAGTTCTTTTCTTTACCTCAGCCACCTGAGTAACTGGGACTACAAGGCACTGTGCCACCACACCCAGCTAATTTTTTTTGTATTTTTAGTAGAGACGAGGTTTCACCATGTTAGCCAAGATGGTTTCTATCTCCTAACCTCATGAGCCGCCCACCTTTGCCTCCTAAAGTGCTGGGATTACAGGCGTGAGCCACTGCGTCCAGCCAAAAGTGTATATATCTTTAATTCGAAAATTAATTATAGGACTAGACACAAATTAAACATACATTAAAAATTAATAAAAAGGAGAAAGATGAAAAAAGATACCATATAAATAATAATGAAAAGAAAGTTGGATTGGCTATATTCATATCAGATGAATACACATTAACAGGGATGAAGAGGTACATTAATGATAAAAAGATCAATCCAGCAAGAAGACATACATTTCTAAATGTGTATGTACTTAAAACCAGAGATTTAAAATACATGAAGCTAAAATTAATAAAATAGAAAGAATAAACAAATCAAGAATTATATTTCACAATAATCAATAGAACTAGTAACCCTCCTCCCCAAAAAAATAATGCTGTAGAACAGCGGTCCCAAGATTTTTGGCACAGGGACCAGTTTTGTGGGAAATAATTTTTCCATAGACAAGAGGTGGAGAAGGATAGTTTCCGGATAGAACTGTTCCACCTCAGATAATCGGGCATTAGATCCTCATAAGGAGCACGCATCCTAGATCCCTCCTATGTTCAGTTCGCAATAGGATTCTTGCTTCTATAAAAATCTATGCTGACACTGATCTGACAAGAGGCATGAACTCAGGTGTCAATGCTTGCTCACCGGCCACTCACCTCCTGTTGTGTGGCCCAGTTCCTAACAGGCCACGGTACCCATTCTGTGGCCTGGAGGTTAGAGACCCCTGCTATAGAAGACCATAACACTATTATAGGCCATATAGACCATTATAGAACATGCTTTTACTTCAAATGCACATGGAACATTCACCCAAATAGACCATATTCTGGACCATAAAACAAATATTAACAAATTTAAAATAGTTAAAATCTTACCCAGTATGTTCTCTGACCATAACAGAATTAATTAAACTAAAAAGTCTGTCTAGAAGGTGTCTATAAAATACCCCAAATGCAAAAACACACTTCTGAATAACCCATAGATCAAAGAGGAAGTCACAGGGATATTTAAAAATATTTTGAGTTAAGTAGAAGTGACCACACAACATACTGAAATTTGTAAGATGCAGCTAAAGTAGTGCTTAAGAAAAATTTATAGCATGAAATACTTGTATTAGAACAGAAGAAAGATCTCAGATTAGTGATCTAAGTATTCACTCTAGGAAACCAGAAAAAGAAAAGCAAATTATACCCAAGTAAGCAGGAGTTGGGAATAATAGAGACAAAAGTAGAAGTCAGTGAAATGGAAAATAGGGGGAAAAAAAAGGAACTCAGTGAAACCAAACTCTGTTTGATGTAACATTTTTATAAAATTGGTAAACCTGTAGCCAGACTAACCAAGAGTAAAAGAGAAAAAGCACAAATTATCAATATCAGGAGCAAAAGAGGAGACATCATTACAAATCCTATAGACATTTAAAGGATGATAAGAGAACATTATAAACAACATTATGCCCATCAGTTTGATGGCTTAGATTGATGGACAAATCCTTTGAAAGACAAATACTACCTAAGCTCACTCCAGAAGAAATAGAAAACCTGATTAGTCCTATATTTATTAAAGAAATTGACTTAGTACTTAAAAACATTGTAAGAAAAAAAATGATGCTGAATCCTACCAAACAATTAAGAAAGAAGTATTACCAATGTTACAGAAATTCTTCCAGAAAAATAGAATAGAAAGAAATACTTCCCAGATAATTTTATGAAGCCATCATCACCCTGATACCACAACCAAAGACTTTAGAAAAAACTACAGTCCAGTATTCTTTATGAAAATAGGTGCAAAAGTCCTTCACAAAATATAGCAAATTGAATCTAGCTCACTCTCTCCCTCTCCCTCTCTCTCTTTAAATATATTTATGTATATACATACATATGTGTATATATCTCTGTGTGTATATACATATATGTGTGTGAATGTGTGTCTGTGTGTGTGTGTGTGTGTGTGTGTGTGTGTGTGTGTGTGTGTAAATCATCATGACCATGTGGGATTTATCCTAGGAATGTAAGGCTGTTTCAACATTTAAATATCAGTTATCATAAGTCACCATATGAATAGACTGAAGAAGAAAAACTCTATGACCATCTCAATTTTTTTAAAAAAAATTAACATCCATTTGTATCAAAAACCCCAAGAAAACTAAGAATACAAGGGAACTTCCTCAAATGAATAAAAGATGTCTACAACTAATATCATAATAGTGGTTGAATGCCTTACACCTAAGATCAGGAACAAGACATGATCGTGCACCGTCACCACTTCTATTCAACATTTTACTGAAGTTCCTTGTCAATGCAGTGAGGTAAGAAAAAGAAACAAAAGACATGCACATTACAAAGAAAGAAATAAAACTCTTTTTGCAAACAGCACAATTACTGCATAGAAACTCTCAGAGAATTCATACACACATACACACACAAAAGCTAGTAGCACTAGTAAGGGAGTTCAGCAAGGTTTGAAGACACAAGATTAACATACAAAAATAAATGGAATCAGTTTATTAGAAATGAGCAATTGGGAATTGAATATTTTTTAAAATACCATTAACATAATGCCAAAAATTAAATACTTAGGTATAAAAGCTAAGAAATATTTGCAGCATATGGATGCTGAATAGTTCAAAACACTAAAGAAAAAACTTAAAAGAAGACCTAAAGAAGAAAGATTAGCCATGTTCATAGATTAGAAGACTCAATATTTTTATAATTAATTTTCCCCAAATTGACGTATAGATTCAATGCAGTCCCAATCAGGATCTCAGTAAGATTTTTTGTAGCTATTGAAAAGCTGATTCTAAAGTTTGTGGAAAGGCAAAGGAGCTACAATAGCTAGTACAATTTTGAAAAAGGAAAATGGCATTGGAGGACTCCTAGTATCCGAGTTAGTATAAAGCTGCAGTAATCAGGACCATGTGGTATTGGCAAAAAGATAAATGCAGAGATCAATGGTACAGAATAAGGAGTCTAGAAATAGAACCACACATACTTGGTCAATTGATTTTTGACAAAGGTGCAAAGGCAATTCAATGGAGAAGGCATCATTTTTTCAACAAATTGTGCTAGAACAACTGGACATTTATATAAAAAGAAAAAACAAACCTTAACCTATTCCTTGTACTGTGTACAAAAATTAACCCAAAATGGGTTATAAAATTAAATATGAAGCCTAAGCTATAAAACTTTTGGAAGAAAACAAAGGGGAAAATTTTTTATATTCTTGACTTAGTCAAAGATTTCTTATATACCACACCAAAGGCAAAATCCATAAAATGACAAAATGGATACATTGGACCTCATCAAAATTAAACACTTCTACTCTTTGAAACACAGTATTAAGAAAATGGGGAAAAAATAAAAAAAATAAAAAAGCTGTAGATTGGCCAGGCACAGTGGCTCATGCCTGTAACCCTAGCACTTTGGGAGGCTGAGGTGGGTGGATCACTTGAGATCAGGAGTTTGAGACCAGCCTGGCCAACATGGTGAAACTCCATCTCTACTAAAAATACAAAAATTAGCCAGGCATGGTGGTGGGTGCCTATAATCTCAGCTACTTGGAAGGCTGAGGCAGGAGGCAGGAGAATTACTTGAATCCAGGAGGCAGAGGTTGCAGTGAGCCAAGATTGCTCCATTGCACTCCAGCCTGGACAGCGAGAGTGAGACTCTGTCTCAAAAAAAAAAAAAAAAGAAAAGAAAAGAAAAACTGTACATTGAGAGTTAATATTTTAAAACAATAACTGATTTTGTATTTTTATCCATAACATATAAAGAACAATTAAAACTCAGGAATAAGTAAACAAACAACCCAATAATATAACAGACAAAAGATTTGAACAGACACTTTACCAAAGAAGGTATATGGATAGTAAATAGATACACTAAAGCATGCTTAACATCATTAGTCATTAGGGAAATGCAGATTAAAACTGCAATGGGATACCACCATGTGACAATATGGAACAATTGCAACTGTCATTCCTTGCTGGTGGGAATGCAAAATGGTACAAACACTTTGGAGAACAGTTTGGCAGTTATTTATAGAGTTAAACATGCATTTACTGTATGACCCAGCAATCTCACTCCTAGTTATTTACCCAAGAGAAATGAAAACATATTTACACAAAAACCTGTATATGAATGTTTGTAATATATGAATGTTGCTTTATTCATAATCACCAAAAACTGGAAATCAGTCAGATATCTCTCAACTGATGAATTGAGGTACATCCTTACTATGGAGTACAATTTGCTCTAAAAAGGAACAAGTTGCTGATACATGCAACAATACAGTTGAATCCCAAATGCATTATAGAAGTGAAAGAAGCCAAACTCAATGGGCTACAGGTTACATGCTATGTGGCTCCATTTACATGACATTTTTAGAAAATGAAACATGAAGACAAAAGAGATCAGGAGTTGCCTGGGGATGGAAAGAGTAGTTGACTGCACAGGGGCATGCAGGAGTTTTGGCAGGGATTGGAATTGTTTTATATCTTGATTGTGGTGTTGGTTATATGACTTATGCATTTGCCAAAACTCATAAAACTATACACTAAAAAGGGTGAATTTTACTGTATGTAAATAGTAACTCAATAAGCCTGACTTTTAAAAAGCATATTGAGGGAGGGGCATCTGCCTGACATGAGAGCAAAGCAGAGAGCTGTATGCAAAGCTGGAGAAGTGGTGTTCTAAAGAGATGGTCTGTACATATCAGACTAGCGATGCCAGGGCCCTCCCTGAAATACTGAATCAGAGTCTTGAAGTAGGTATACTGTACGTCACTGAATTCATTTCTTTTGGCTACTGTATAATATTCCATTGTTTTTGTTTGTTTGTTTGTTTTATTTTAAGTCCTGGGATGCATGTTCTGAACGTGCAGATTTGTTACATAGGTTTACATGTACCATGGTGGTTTGCTGCACCTGTCAACCCATCATCTAGGTTTTAAGATCCATATGCATTAGGTATTTTTTCTAATGCTCTCCCTCCCCCTACCCCCTACCCCACAACAGGCCCTGGTGTATGATGTTCCCCTTCCTGTGTCCATGCGTTCTCATTGTTCTGCTCCCACTTATGAGTGAGAACATGTGGCGTTTGGTTTTCTGTTCCTGTGTTAGTTTGCTGAGGATAATGGTTTGAATAGACCATAGTTAATTTATTCACGCTTCTGTTGATGGACTTTGGGTTGGTTTCAGCCTTTTGCTATTGTGAAAAGTGCCGCCATGCATTCTTGCCCATGTTTCCCATTGAGTATTCACAAGTATTTTTCTTGGTTAGTAGGAGTGGAAATGTTGGACATGGGGTAAGTGAACATTCAACTTTAGGAAGTAATGCCAAACTGTCTTTCAAAGTCATTGCATCAATTTACATGCCTACCTTCGGTGTGTAAAATATTCTGTGAATTCACATCCTTGCCAACTCTTACTATAGTTATTATATCTTCCTAGTAAATGGAAACTTTAATCATTGTGCACTGTCCTTCATTATCTCTAAAATTGCTTTTTAGCATAAATAGCATTTTGTCTGTTAATATAGCCACATCAGCTTCTTTTTGGTTATTGTTTGTCTAGTATATCTTTTCTCATTTTTTTTTACTTTTAATCTTTCTGTAGCCATATGTTTTAAGTCTGTCTTTTATAAATAGTATATAGCTGAATTTAAAAAATTCATTCTGACCATCATTATCCATTTAGCACTTACTGCATTTACAATTATTCTAATTGCTTCCGTCTAGTCTGTTTCTGTTTGTGGCATGCCCTGTTTTGTTGCTAGTTCATTTTCTTTCCGTTATTATCTTCTTTTGAATAGATTATTTTTCCTCATTATACTTTTATTCCTCTGTTCTTTTGGAATTGATACATTCCTTTTATATTTTTATTGTGATTAGCTTGTTATTTTCACATGCATATATTACTTATCAAAGTCTAAAATTAATAAATATCTGTTCTTCTCCCTCTATATATGTATATATATTTTATTGCACTTTAAGTTCTGGGATACATGTGGAGACATGCAGGATTGTTGCATAGGTGCATATGTGGCAATGTGCTTTGCTGCCTCCATCCCTCCCATCACCTATGTCTGGCATTTCTCCCCATGTTATCCCCCCCAGCCTCCCTACCCCCCACTGTCCCTCCCTTATTCCCCCAACAGACCCCAGTGTGTGATGTTCCCCTCCCTGTGTCCATATGTTTTCATTGTTCAACACCCGCCTACGAGTGAGAACATGCAGTGTTTGAAATCTTCTCCCTTTAACAATATAAAAACCTTAGAACATTTTGGCCAGGCACGGTGGTTTATGCCTGTAATCCTAGTACCCTGGGAGGCTGAGGTGGGTGGATCACAAGGTCAGGAGATTGAGACCATCCTGGCCAACATGGTGAAACCCCATCTCTACTAAAAATTAAAAAAATTATATGGGCGTGGTGGCATGCGCCTGTAGTCCCAGCTACTTGGGAGGCTGAGGCAGGAGAATCCCTTGAACCCAGAAGAAAGAGGTTGCAATGAGCTGAGATCGCACCAGTGCACTCCAGCCTGGCAACAGAGTGACACTATATCTCAAAACAAACAAACAAATAAACTTTAGAACATTTTAACTGCAACTCCCTCATGATGTAGACTCCATTTGTTTTGTATTTTAGTTGTGTGTTTAAAAAAACCCACAAGATGTTATTGTTAATGTTTTTTATGTAATCAGTATTTGTTATATTAGCCAACAGATTTATCACTGCCTTTGCTCTTCATTCCTTCTTGCATCTCAGACTTTCAATACTGCATTCATTTCCTTCTGCCTAAATTTTATTCGTTAAATTTCCACTAGTGCAAGTCTGTTTCTCCTGGTGGTGAGCTCTTTCAACCTTTATTTGCATCAAAATGTGTTTATGTCCTTACTTTTGAAAGTTTTCTTATCAGCATAGTCAATATATTATTTCATTGTTTTCTAGCAACTATATCTGCTGTTGAAGAGCCTGTGGACCATTGAGGAGTGGTAAATAGTGGCCAAATTGTGGATGAAAACAATTTGTCTTTTGTTTCCTCTCTAGCTGCATATAAGTTCTTTTTATGTTTGGTGGTCTATAGGTTAATTGTGATGCATCTAGGTATATAGGTATTTTTATTTATCCTGCTTTGCATTTATTGGGATTCTTTAATCTGTAGGCCAATGTCTTTCATCACTTCTGGACAATCTCATCCATTATTTATATACATTTAATAGAAAACAAGAACAATTGATAATAAATGACCTAAGCCTAATTAAATGCAAGAAGACAGAAAAAGAAAAGCAGTAAACTAGAAAAAAAAGAAAGAATGAAAATAAAGCAGACAGTAAGAAAATAAAAACAAAAATATCCCAAAAAGGATTAAAAATTGGCTTTTAAATTTTTTTTAATTGGCTTTTTTTTTTTTTTTTTTTTTTTTTTTTTGAGGCAGGGTCTCACTGTCACCCAAGCTGGAGTGCAGTGGCACAATCTTAGCTCATTGCAATCTCTGCCTCGAGGGCTCAAGAGATTCTCATGCCTCAGCCTTTCAAGTAGCTGGGACTACGGGCACATGCCACCACACCCAGCTAATTCTTTGTATTTTAGTAGAGACGAGGTTTTACCATGTTGCCCAGGGTGGCCTTGAACTCCGGAGCTCAGGTGATCCACCCACCTTGGCCTCCCAAAATGCTGGGATTACAGGTATGAGCCACTGTGCCAATCAAAAATTGGCTTCTTTAAAAGAACATAAAACAGGCAGATCTCTGACAATAATGATAAAGAAAGGAAAATAGAAGGCACAAGTAAATAATATTAAAATGAAAAAAGTTGACTATAGATACAGTAGAAGCTTTTTTAAAATCATAGCATGGTAACTTTATGCCAATACATTTTAATATATGAAGTGAAAATTTCCTAGAAAAATGTAAACTACCAAAAATAACTTGAGAAAAAAAAATAACAAACTTAAAACAATATTGTTAGATAATTTGAATTGGTAGTCAGAAATATCTCTGTGTTTTAAACACACAGCCACATACACACACTCACATGCTGTAATATGCCAGAGGGGAGAAGGTCTCAGGCCTTTTATTGGCAACCTGACAGGGCCAGTTAGTTCTTTTTATACTATTCCATGAGGAAAAAAGAGGAAAAGCTTATCAACTTATTTCGTGGAGCTATTATAACTTTGCTACCAAAATTGAAAAAGCACAGTGCAAGAAAAAATATATATAGATCAATCTTATTTAGGAACATAGAGGCAAAGATTCTAAATAAATATTAGCATTTTTTAAATGTTCATCATAATCAAGGAAAAATGTAAGGAAAGTTCAGTGTCGAAAAAATCTAGCAATATAATTAACTGTATTAACACATTTAAAAAGAAAAACCTTGTGATTATCTCAATATATGCCAAAAGAAAAAAATCATTTAATGCTATTCAACATTAATGATAAGGGAAAATCCTCTGGATGGAGTAGAATAGAAGATAATTTTCTGATCCCGATTATTGTTACCAACCAAAACCGTAGAGCAAAAAATACTCTTAGTAGGGAAATTTTTGAAGCATTCCTTTTCTATTTCTCCATTAAAAGCAGAGACAAGTCAAGGATGATCATTGTTACCACCATGTGTGTACTGAGGTCCTAGCACATGCAGTAAGACAAAGTATGAAAGGAAGAGAAGAGGGAAGGAGGAAGACAAGGGAACAGGTAGTACCAGTCAGGAATGCATGTATCAGAAAACTACCAGTGGCCTAAACGATGAGGAGTTTGTCCCGTACCCAAGAAACTGGGAAGTGAGGAGCCTAGGGAAGGTGGCACTGATCAGCAGGGTTGTCGTGGTGTTCCCTCTACCTTACCCTCTTTGGTATGTTTGATTTCATCCTCATTCTTGCCACCCCGTGGCCATAAGATGGCTTCTGCAGCTCTGGGCCTTACACATGCAGTGTCAGTCTGTTCCCAAAAGCCTTGGGGTAGACTTTCCCTTACATCTCACTTCTCACTGTTAGCCTCAAGAAATGCTGGGAAAGTCAATGTCCAGGGATAGGGTTAGAGCTATCCCTGGATAGATGTTGGATTACAAACATACTAAATAATACTTAGAGTGATGTTATGCTACTCTAATCCATTCATGGAAATTCTGTTCTTCTTTGGTGGATATTAAATATATTTAATATTTGAGACATACTAAAAACTTATTTATTGTTTATCTTAAGTTAAAATTTAATTGTATGTTCTTTTTAAATAAAATTTTCTTCTAATCTGAAATGCTAGGAGCTGGGCGTATTGTCACTCTGAAAAAATTGGGACTCTAAAATTAGTAATAACTACCACAGAAGCATACAAGTTTGTCCAGAAAGACAAGGATTTTTTCCTCTGATACTAACTCTGGAAAAATTTACCAAACAGATTTTTCCAGCAGGGAAATTGAGTAGCAAAATAGGCAGTGCCCTAGAATACAGTTTTGTAAACATGCAGACACTTTCTTCAAATGCAAGTGTCTCGTAAAATCCAAGGCTACATGAAGTGATAATTCAGTGATAGCATTTCTGCAGACAACTAAGAAAATTCTTACTGATATCATTAACTGTGGGTTAGCCACGTGAAATTACTTATCCTTGAGGTCTTTATGCTGCCAAATTGTGTTAAAATTTTACTAAAATCCTTTAAAAGTTATGCCCACTTGAAAATTTCTCAGCTGTGATTTTGTTTGAGCATGGGAATTTAGCCATAAATCTCACTTGCCCGCAAGAACCTGAAAGTTAAACAAAAATCGTACTGAGTCTGCAGACAATGGGAATAACACATTTTACTGGTGAATCTGTGGACTCAAAGCCGGCTGGACACAGGATGTGGACTTACCTTCAAAAGTGGGACAGCAAACTCCAAATTGGACACCAGGGAAGGAGAGCATAGACAGTAAGGCAAAAACTATAGCCTTAAAATGGGGTCTTCATACACCACTGGCCATGGGAGAGTGAGGACGACAAGTCACAGGGAAGCTTGCTGGAAGCTGGGGAAACTGGAGAGGTGTAAATATGGGTTGATCAAATGCAACAAAGAAATCCCTTTTGTGAAGGTGAGTTTCACTGAAAAGTCTCTGCAATTTTTCCTACTTTTTAAAAGATCCTGAAGATACTCCTTGCAACTCAGTTGAGGCAATCTAAGAGAACCAAGTCCTCAAAGTGAGATTTTAAATTATGTATTGATATCCTTTACTAGTGTGCTGTTTTTGATCAATATCTGTCAATTCCTTCTAAGATTGTTGTTACAGAAAGCTGACAGAAAAGGGGATTGGAGCTGAAGGAATTGAGCTGAAAGAAGCCTCACTCCTTTTATTCAATTAAAAAATTTAAATAAATTATTTGTTCTCTTTCTTGGAAAGAGTAGTGTATGGATTTTTCTCTCCCGAGAATGTCAGACTTGGGTTTTTGGTAAAGGGCAGTCAGCTTTGCTGCCAGGCAGTAGGAGAGATGTGACTGAGAAAGCATTGTCTAGCATGTGGGTCCATTCTTCTCTAACCATGGACTAGGCGTATTCTCTAAAAGTTGTTGCTTATAGATTTAATTAATTTCAAAAATAATCTTTATGGTGCTTTTCACTTGTATCATTTCCCTAAGTCATTCAAATTTTTTAGAATTTTTTTTAATACAGTAGAATAGTCCATATGTAGCTATATTAAATCACCTTTTACACGAACCTGGGAATCCGGCTATTTGAAGAAATCTTACAAAGCATTTTATAAGACAGATATTACTCTCTAATTTGCCTGCTTTTAAAATTTGCCTTTTCATCTCAGCAGTTTGCATAAGGTGGGCTGACCTTGTATTCTGCTAGAACCGTTGCCCTCCCATGCCGTTGGCTTCCTTTTGAAGTCAGTGATCATAGCTGTTTCATTGAATGAATGAATACAGAAAGAAGGGTAGTGAATGTACAGTGGGTGACAGAGTCATTTGGCTTTCAAGGTGCAAATGCAATAGCATCCAACCACTGACTCAGCCTCTTCTTCTGGAAAAAGTAACATGTACCTTTTCATCCACAGTCTCTTTCACCATACCTCAGGAACCACCGCCGTCTCCAGCAGAAATGAAGTTCTTTCCCAAGAAACAGAGTTCAAAGGTATTCATATTCCTCACTACAGAAAAAAAAATTGTTCTTATTTACAACACTATCTGTGAGAGTTTTGGTGATTTACACGTTATTGAGTTGTACCTTCAACATAAAAAGTGCTATTTCAGCTGCTGCTAGTATACATTTGACTTTCAAAAGAGGAACTGTATAAGTCAACTCTACCATGATGTTATCAGTGGGGTCTAAAATTTTCAATCATGTTGCATCATGGCAAGATTAATTAAATGACTGGGTCAGCCTCTAATACTAACTGGTCAGGAGTCCAGGAATCTGGGATACAGTAGCTATTGCTTTGTATCCAAATTTGTGTCGTACAGGATGTCTTATTGTGAGGTTCTACTGTTTTTCATTTGTCTTTACAGCCAGGCTAAAAAAAGGCAAGATCTCCAAACACAGTATACCTTAATGAAGCAGGGGAAAGAAATCTGTATTATTATTATTATTATTTTGAGACAGAGTCTCAGTCACTCTGTCGCACAGGCTGGACTGCTGTGGCGCGATGTTGGCTCACTGCACCCTCTGCCTCCTGGGTCAAGTGATTCTCATGCCTCAGCCTCCCAAGTATCTGGGATTACACGTGCCTACCACCATGCCCAGCTAATTTTTGTATTTTTAGTAGAGACAGGATTTCACCACTTTGGCCAGGCTGATCTTAAACTCCTGAACTCAAGTGACCCACTTGCCTCTGCCTCCCAAAGTGCTAGGATTACAGACATGAGCCACCATGCCCAGCCTTTTTTTTTTTAAACGCATGCTTCAGCCTCCCAAGTAGCTGGGATTACAGGAATGCACCACCACTCCTGGCTAATTTTTTGTGTTTTTAGTAAAGACAGGGTTTCATTATGTTGGCCAGGCCAGTCTCAAACTCCTGGCCTCAAGTGATCCACCTGCCTCGGCCTCCCAAAATCTAGAATTATAGGAGTGAGCCACCATGCTGGGCTGAATTCTGTATTCATTAACATTAGCTCGTCACAGTACAGCCTAATTCATCCTTGTGGAGATTCCCCCAGTTTAAATGTGCTGGACTTTTCTACCTTGCTTTCTTATGTTTATGGGCTACAGACAGACTTCTGTTCTTTGAAACTTTTCACCACAGAAAGGAGACAGCTGGCACTGTCTTTTTCTGGTTTACTGTATGTGGTCATGTTTTCAGCTGTCATAAGAAAAGAAAGAAAGAGAAACTGAAGAGTGACGCAAGAGAAATTAATCCCACTGCCTCTTCATAGTAGACTGCTATCTGTTCTTCCCAGACCTTCATCTTTCAATACTGAAATCATCAAGAGGTTTCACTGTATTTTCGGCACTGGTGGGCTGTGTCCCCTTAAGAGGTTTCCAGGCTATTTATGTAGCAGCATGTCATGTGACACCCCAGTTGCCATGGCAAATATTTGTGTTTCATGAAAAATGTGGGTAAAGAAAATCAATGTAAATGGCCAAATCCCAAGACAGACAGGCCTTCAGGCAAGTGTGTGGCCTGCACCATTATTGTTTCAAATTCTGCTGTTCAACAGGCTGTGAGAAGGCCATGGGCTAATGTGCATAGTAGAAACAGGCGGAGGTACCTGTTTTCATTCTCACCCTGTTGGAGCGCTCAGGTCCCACAGTTTTATAGATAACAGATCTACAGGTAATACAAATATTATGACTAGGTTTTAGCCAGTAAATGGTTTTCCTCAAAAAAAAATAGTTTTAAATAATGACATATTTTCTGTATGCTAATGATCCCTGGTTTTAATTTCCTCTGTTGCCTTCACAAAGCTTTCCCCAGCTGCTGGAAGCAGTAATATTTAATGACTTTTTCCTGTGGTCCCAGATTGGTACAGCATTTCTAAACTGACTCTTCAATGGTAAATGTAATTATTCATGTATTTTGTGGGAAGTGTCCTGGGCATGGAAGTTAAAACACTAAGAGAAGGACTTCATTATGCCAAGCCTCATGATAGAGCCAGTACAGACCTTTGATCAGACTCAACCACAAGGCAATGTGGTGCCACACTAGTGTCCCCGAGAAGTGGGACTTGGCATCTGATTATAGTTGTTTTTGTAAATATTTACTTGGTCTTGGTGTTGAAAGAGAGAACAGGTTGGCCCAGTGGGGAAAGTGGGGAAGGGGGTGAGGCCCTGAGCCTTCTATTTGTTTTGTAAAATTGCCCATGAGAGCCGTTTTGATTTAAACTGTGTCTCATTCTTCATTGTAGGGGAAAAGCAGAAGGTCAAGAGGACATCATGATAGGAAGGTCTGTAATTTGTGTGACTAGTTGAAATTTGGGGTCTGTCACCTGATGTCCCTTCCTTTTGCTGCAGGGCAAAAGTATGGGTGACTACTTGACAGCTGGAGATGGCAACAAAAATTCCTGCTTCCTTTATAAAAGAAATGAGATCATGGTTTCAGGGGAAAAAAAAATGGTTCATTTAAAGTGAAAACCCTTTTTTTACCTTCTTTTGGGACTGAATTACTTCTCAGGCTTCTGTCCAAACAAATGACTTAGCATCCTTAAAATTTGGCTGAATCATATCAATCTTCCACCTCAGCCAAAGATTTTCGTCTTTTAAAAGTACACTTCAAAAGAAATAAAATGTGAAAAATAAATGCAGTTGTCCCCCAGCATGTGCTTGTATGCGTGCATGCATATAGGATGCACACACATGCAACATACTGCATGTATGCTATAGCAAGAGTATAGGATTTAGAGTTAAGCTGATCCTAACAACTAAGGTAACAAAAACATCAGAAAAATGAAATAGCCCCCACAATATGGCAAGTATATGCCAGCAAGGAACATTCCACAAGACCGTACATGGGTAATAAAAGTCCTGAACTTGAAGTAGGAATACACTGGATTCTCCTTTGAGCAAGTCACTTTACTTATCTGTTCTTCGCTTTCCTCCTCTGACAAATGAGGATAATACCTTTTTTAACATAGGGTTGCTGCAAGGATCAGATGGGTTAATGTGTCTGAAAGTGTTTTGGAACTATAAAATACTTGTTATCGTAACTCACTGGTCCATTCTTAAGAGCGTCTTTTTTTTGTTGTTTTTTTTTTGTTTTTTTTGAGACGGAGTTTGACTCTTGTTACCCAGGGTGGAGTGCAATGGTGCGATCTCGGCTCACCGCAACCTCCGCCTCCTGGGTTCAGGCAATTCTCCTGCCTCAGCCTCCTGAGTAGCTGGGATTACAGGCACGTGCCACCATGCCCAGCTAATTTTTTGTATTTTTAGTAGAGACGGGGTTTCACCATGTTGACCAGGATGGTCTCAATCTCTTGACCTCGTGATCCACCCACCTCGGCCTCCCAAAGTGCTGGGATTACAGGCTTGAGCCACCGCTAGGCCTCCCTTTCTTGGCGATCTTCTTATCAGTAAGAATTTCAGAGGAATCTTAGCCATCTGCTTTTGAGGAAAAACAGCCCACCTTTTGGGTCACATTTTATGCCTGCAGAGCTGTGCCTACATAGGGCTGTATTTACATCAATGATTTCATACAGTCCCTCTGTACCTAGACAGATTGCTCCTAGGTAAACTAATCAGTACAGTTAGACCCCTCCTTTGCTTTCCTTGACATCTTACTATGAGAAAATTGTGAGCCTGATTCTGCATGTTAAAAATAGGATGCGTTGGCCGGGCGCGGTGGCTCAAGCCTGTAATCCCAGCACTTTGGGAGGCCGAGGCGGGTGGATCACGAGGTCAAGAGATCGAGACCATCCTGGTCAACATGGTGAAACCCCGTCTCTACTAAAGCTACAAAAGATCAGCTGGGCATGGTGGTGCGTGCCTGTAATCCCAGCTACTCAGGAGGCTGAGGCAGGAGAATTGCCTGAACCCAGGAGGCGGAGGTTGCGGTGAGCCGAGATCGTGCCATTGCACTCCAGCCTGGGTAACAAGAGCGAAACTCCGTCTCAAAAAAAAAAAAAAAAAAAAAAAAAATAGGATGCGTTTGCAAACACTAAGGCATTATTTATCTAGAATATTTGTAACTGCTAATGTTGACTGAGCGTGTCCTGCATGCATGGCACTAAGCACCTTTCATACCCCTGGAACCCTCATAGCAGGCAGAACCTATGTGCTGCTATTGTCCCCAGGCCCACCCAGTTGGTAAAAGGGTACAAAGGATGCAGCTGACAGAGTGAGGCTCTGCAGTTTGTGCTTTCTGCAAGTTCCAGGTTATGAACGCTTCCACGTGGGTCGGTTTTTCAAATAGTGCTACTGCTGCTCCTGTTACTCACGTCTAACATGCGCTGAGTGCTTACTCTTTGCCAAGCTGTTTTCCTAATGTCTTAAGTGGATTATCTCTTAGTTTTCACAGGATTTCTGTGCAATAGACACTATTATTCAATTAGTCATCCAATTAGTAAATAATAGAACCAGCATACAAAATTAGATTATGTAACTACCAGAGCCCCCAAGCATTAGAAATTTTTATAAATCTCAATCATTTTTTACGGAAACATATTAAATTTATTACATTTCTAAAATAGATTACATTCCTGCCTACCTGATATTTTCTCTATTTAATGTCATGTATACAGGTAATCAGTTTCCATGTCTTTTACTATTTCCTTCAGTTCAGACAGCGGTTATCACCTTTGCTGTTGTGTCTGCTTTCATTAGCTCTGACTTTAACAGCTGTTTCTATCTTATGGCTCAGTTAACCAAACCCAGTTTAAGAAGTTGAATAAGTTTAAGTCAGTCAGGCTTTGCGCAGGATCCAAAGAATAAAATTAAAAATGATAGTATAGTTTGTAATAGTTATTTCAATAAATCTGAGGCATCTGTATTTTCAAGAATCTTGTTCAAAGGTTTGAGGTTGTTAAAATGGCCTGTCAGCAAATAAATCTTTTTATTATCTTAAGGCAGGTATAAAAACAATGTTAAGATTCACTTAATTTTAATTAATATTTTGATAATAAAAATCTATTTTATGGATAAGACAAGCAAACAAACAAATATATTTATTGCACTATAGGAGTACAGACCAAATTCATGAGTGAGTTTTCTTCTAGGAACAGGAAGAAAGAGGAAAGAAATTAAAAAGAAATACAGAGAGGACTTTATATATATATATAAAACATACACACATATACACCCACACCACACACATACAAGACGCACGTGTGCGTGTGTGCACACACACACAGACACATATATAGCAAAGACGATGAAAAATTAAAAATGTGTCCATGGGAGTTTTGTATATTATACTCTATACTTTTCTATGTGTTCAAAACTTTTCCAAGATATCTCCAAATTTAAAAAATACCCAATTGAAGAAAAATATAAAAGAAAACCCTGTTTCCTAAGCCATCCCTCTGTTAAGTTTATTTTGGTGTAGAAAGAATAGGTTTCAGTGATAACATTGCAGTCTCAAATGTGGGGTCTCACTTCTCTTAGTCATTCTTTTCTATTGCTTCTTTCTTTAGTATTTCCCCAACTTCTGATCGTCTCAATAGAAAACTGCAATTATTTTATGGGTGAGTCAGCTGAACTATTTTAGTCAGGCAGTATGTGTGACATTAAACATGTCACTGCCCCTGTCTGCCCTCATTTCCTCCTATCTGTATAAAAAGGAGATTGGATCAAATCAGTGTTTTTAAGGGGCTTCCATATCCCCTAAATCCTCACCTCACAGCCCCAGAGAAAGAAGAAAAGCAAAAGCTGCTAGTAATGTGGGGCTCTAGGCCCCTATATCCACAGCACCTGGGTTTTCTATTTTACCTTTTTATCATCAGACTATATGGTATTTGAACAAAGTGTTCCGGGATTTAAAATGTATACTTTCAAAACCACTAGATGATATCCAGCAGCAGCTTTGGCTCTAACATGTCATATCTGGTGGGGGGAATAAGTCTACTTCTTAAAGGGCACAGGGTGCCTCCCTGGTTGACTTTGCTCCCAGCACAATTTAAATAAATAATTTTTTCTGCCTTGCCCTAAAGGGCTGGAGAGAGGGCAGGTCTTACTTTGACAGGAATTAGAGCTCTGCAAGCTGGAGATACAAAATGAGATTCCAAAGCCACTTTTTCTCTTTTAGACTCATTTTCTCTCATAAAACTTCATTTAATTTACCATCTTAAAGGAAGAAAAGAAAAATCCAAACATGAAAAAAAAAAAAAAACCAACCCTATGGAATCTTTTTTAAAAAACACAAATCTTGATGTTTTAATTTTTTTTTTTTTTTTTTTTTTAAGACGGAGTCTCACTCTGTCACCCAGGCTGGAGTGCAGTGGTGTGATCTTGGCTCACTGCAGCCTCCGCTTCCCGAGTTCAAGCAAGTTCAAGCAAGTCTCCTGTGTCAGCCTCCCAAGTAACTGGGACTACAGGTACCCACCACCACATCTGGCTAATTTTTTTTTTTTTTTTTTTTTTTTTTGTATTTTTAGTAGAGACAGGGTTTTACCATGTTGGTCAGGCTAGTGTGGAACTCCTAACCTCAAATGATCTGCCCACCGCAGCCTCCCAAACTGCAGGGATTACAGGCATGAGCCATCGTGCCTGGCCTAATTTATATTTTTTTAACTTTTAGGCTCAGAGGTACATGTGCAGGTTTGTTATATAGGTATTAATAAGTTGTGTTTCACGTGGATTTGGTCAAACAGATTATTTCATCACTCAGGTAATAAACATAGTACCCAATAGTAGTTTTTGGATCCTTGTCCTCTTCCCACCCTCCACCTTAAGTAGGCCCATGTGTCTATTCCCTTCTTTGTATTCATGTGTATTCAATGTTTAGCTCCCACTTATAAGTGAGACAATATAGTATATGGTTTTTTGTTCCTGTTTTATTTTGCTTATGATAATAGCCTCCAGCTCCATCCATCTTGCTTCAAATAACATGACTTCTTTCTTTTCATGGCTGCATAGTATTCCGTGGTATGTATGTACCACATTGTCTGTATCCAGTCTACTGTTGATGGTCATTTAGGTTGATTCCATGTCTTTGTTATTGTGAATAGTGCTGCAATGAACATAACACATGCATGTATCTTTATGGTAGAATGATTTATAGTCTTTTGGGTATATACCTAATGGATTGCTGGGTGGAATGGTAATTCTGTTTTAAGTTCTCTGAGAAGTCACTAAACTGCTTTCCACAATGGCTGAACTAAGTTACATTCCTACCGGCAGTGTATAAGCATTTCCTTTTCTCTGTAACCTCACCAGCATCTGTTATTTTTTGACCTTTTTATAATAGTCATTCTGACTGGTGTGAGATGGTATCTCATTGTGGTTTTGATTTGCATGTAGAATCTTTTAAAAACAGCTACTGTTTTTTCTAGTTAATTAGAAATTGCCATCCTCACCTATGCATTTTCAGCATTAAACTTTCAAAATGAATTGAAATTATACAGTTTTATTTGCAAAACAATTTTTTTTTAAATCTTGCAAAAGAATTTTTCTTGTAATTACTGAGAAAAACTATAAGGATTATTTTTACTACTTTTAAAAAACTGAATGATAATTATTATTTTTAGAGACAGGGTCTCCCTCTGTCACCCAGGTTGGAGTGCAATGGTGTGATGATAGCTCACTGCAGCCTCAAACTCTGGGAGCAAGTGATCCTCCCTCAGCTGATGGGGCACGGTGGCTCATGCCTGTAATCCCAGCACTTTGGGAGGTCAAGGCAGACAGATCACTTGAGGGTCAGGAGTTCAAGACCAGCCTGGACAACATGGTGAAACCTCATCTCTACTAAAAATACAGAAATTAGCTGGGCGTGGTGGCACGTGCCTATAATCCTGGCTACTGGGGAGTTTATTAAAAAGACAGGAGAATCACTTGAACCCGGGAGGTAGAGCTTGCAGTGAGCCAAGAGTGTACCACTGCACACCAGCCTGGGCAATAAAGGAAGACTCTGTCTCAAAAAGGAAAAAAAAAATACATATGTAGATATAGAGAATATGACAAGGTGGAGCTCTGTAGGAATTCTGCAAGCATTCTTTAGTGATCTGTGATCAATGAACTTACTAGACCCACATTTTTCTCAAGAAAATAGGGATGTCAGGCTTTACTTTGGTGATAATAGCAGTCCTTTTTGAGGCTTGCTTTTTTCCCTGTACATGTAGAGAAAATGATGATGTGTCTTTGCTCAGAGATCTGGGATTCCAGGCTGCTTTTGATTCCCTTCCTGTCAGGCTTCCTGTCCATATCCCCAGCAGGTTCAACCCATCTATCATAATTGTCCCCAGTGGTTCTTAACTATGTCACATTTTCTCAGAGAATATTAGAGGGGTCACAAAAAAGATGAAATCAATGCAGCCATAAAATGAAATGTGTCTTTAGAAGGAAATTTTGCATTTGACTGAAAATAGACTATTTTTTAAAAATTCTTGATTCTGTTCTGTTTGATCTTCAACCAGATTTTGATCCATCGCATGTTTTTATTCCATGAGAATGCATCAAAGGATGGGGATTTTTCTCCTCAGGAAGTGTTTCAGAGTTCAGGAAGAATCATTAGAATAAAGATACCTTTCAAAACAATTGCAGAAATTATTCCTAGAAAATTGCTGCTGATCTGAGTGGCCTTTACACTCAAGTTGCCGCTTTTATATGTCTTTGCTCAATGAGTTCTGTTTTTGCCTTTTATTCCCTTTGTAAAGGTTAAAGACTCTGACTTTCACTTTTAATTGGCACTTAAGGCTTACTTGGACAGTTTCTAGGTATTATGAACTGAGAGCCATTGACTGGCAGACCCCAGAATACTGGAATATCATTCTTTGGGGTTTTCTCCCCATGATGACCTTTACCATTAGGTGATGTGGGCAGCCATTCATCTATTTTGATTTGAGAGTTACTGGAAAGAGTTTTCTATCTAAAAAATAGAAAAGGAAAAAAAATCCCCCACGTCTTTTTCATGGTGTATAAAGTGATGCCATTGGAGATAGCTGCCTTTGATTTGATGGCTTTACTGGCTCCAGAAGTTTATTAAAAAGCCAATGCCCCTGGAGGGGTGACACATTAAGTCAGAGAGGCATAGGGTATCAAAATTAGAAGTACCCTGAGTGATCACTTAATGGAAACTGAAACCCCACAGAAGTGGCTTCCCAAGGCCACAGAGGAAGGTGGTAACAGACTAGATTTTAGGTCTTCTTGCTTCAGATATACCACACCATGTTATGTTCATTAGCACATTGATAGGAATTAGTTTAACAAATTGCTTTCCAGCCTATCAAATAAGAAAAAATAAGCCGAGGGCAGTGGCTCATGCTTGTAACCCCAACACTTTGGGAGGCTGGGGTGGGTGGATCACTTGAGGCCGGCCAGGAGTTCAAGACCAGCCTGGGCAACATAGCAAGACCCTTATCTCTACTCGCCCCCCAAAAATACAAAAATTAGATGGGCGTCATGACATATGCTGATAGTCCCAGCTACTCTTGAAGCTGAGGTGGGAGGATCACTTGCACCCAGAGTTTGAGGCTACAGTGAGCTATGATCACACCATTGCACTCCAATCTGGGTGACAGAGGGAGACCCTGTTTCTAAGAATAATAATTATCATTCAGTTTTTTAAAAAGAAAAAGAAAAAAACAGCAGATCAAGGCCAGGTTGGTTCTGATGTAGAAGGTGGTAAAAGGAAGGCTAAGAAGACCACAGCTTAGTAAGGAGCCATATGGAGAGTTCTAGACAGTTAAGGCTGTGGGCACTGGTGGTATGGGGTAGGGGACAGCATGTGGTAGGGTGTGGAAGAGAAAGTGCCCAAATGGGAAGGAAGAGGGGCTGATGAAAGGAAATGGAAGAGTAGTAAAGACATACTTCTTTTTTTAAAAATTTATTTATTATACTTTAAGTTCTGGGGTCCATGTGCAGATTGTGCAGGTTTGTTACATTGGTGTACACGTGCCATGGTGGTGGTTTGCTGCATCCATCGCCCCATCATCTACATTAGGTATTTCTCCTAATGCTATCCCTCCCCAATCCCCGCACCCCCTGCTATTCCTCCCCTAGCCCCCCACCCCCCAGGCCCCAGTGTGTGATGTTCCCCTCCCTGTGTCCATGTGCTCTCATTGTTCAACACCCACTTATGAGTGAGAACATGCAGTGTTTGGTTTTCTGTTCTTGGCAAAGACATACTTCTTATAGTACTTATTCTCCTTCCTTTGGTTATATATGGATTTGGGTTGTTTAGGAACAGAATTTTGTCTTATAGTAGCAAAAATACTGTGTTAGAAATTAAGAAGCTCCACCAACTGGCTTTCTGATCTTGGGCAAGTCATTTAACCTCTCTGAGCCTCAGTTTCCTTCTCTATGGTAAAAACCACATTGATTAGGGATAAGACACTGTTAAAGGTTCTTGACACATACTTTAATCATCATAGAAGCTCTGCAGGGACCTCTAATTTTTACAGATAAGGAAATTTAGGTTCAGAGGGTGTAGTAACTTGCCCAAGAGGATGTAGCAGATATTGGCAAAGCTTTGATTTCAACCCAGGTTAGTCAGACTTAAGGCAAAGCCTCATTTCCCTGGGCCAATAATAGCCTATTGAGCAAAAGGCAAAGCCAGTAACCTTCAAGTTCCCTTGTCCTTTAAAATTCAGGCCTGTGACTATGCTGAATTCCAGACCACTGATTAGGTCAGCTATTCTCTCTGAATATCATATACATCTTTTGCAAAGTTCTAAACAGCTGAGGTCCTGATCTTCATTCTATACAAAGCTCAACATATTGTGGACCCTTAACAAAATTTAAAAGCAGGGTCAAAAAAATAGCACCCCTGGTCTTTGGGAAAGAATAAGGACTCTATCTCTGAAGGACGTTCCATTCATATTCTGAATCTAAGCTCTTATTTGGAGCCATAACATGCAGGAAGAACTTACTCTTTTTCATACAGTGCAATTGCCTGGGCTAATTACTAATGGATATGTTTGAGCATTTGAGAAACTGAACATTGGCTTTTAGTTTTAAAAGGAATTTAGTCTATCCTTCTAGGCAACAGAATGATTATTATTCTCTAAAGATGATATCCATGTGGTATCATCCCAAATACTTGGCCATTTGCCACTATGAGATCCTGCTTGTATCTGATTATGGATCTAGTTTAATGCTACACCCATATACTGTCCACATAAATGAAAAGAACATTTTTCATGAAGACATTTGTCTTAGAAATGTGATTTTCTTTGTGATAGTTATTTATTTATTTTTTTTTTTGAGACAGAGTCTTACTCTGTTGCCAGCCTGGAGTGCAGTGGTGCAATCTTGGCTCACTGCAACCTCCACCTCTTGGGTTGAAGCAGTTCTTCTACGTCAGCCTCCGGAGTAGCTGGGATTACAGGCACGTGCCACCATGCCCAGCTAATTTTTTGTATTTTTAGTAGAGACGGGGTTTCACCATGTTGGCCAGGATGGTCTACCATCTCTTGACCTCGTGATCCACCCCCCTCGGCCTCCCAAAGTGCTGGGATTATAGGCGTGAGCCACAGGGACTGGCTGTGGTAGTTATTTCTAAATTTTATATATTTACTTATTTATTTATTTGAGAGACAGGGGCTCGCTCTGTCACCCCTGGAGTGCAGTGGCATGATCATTGGTTACTGCACCCTGGAATTCCTGGGCTTAAGCAATCCTCTCACCTCAGCCTACCAAGTAGCTGGGACTACAGGTGTGTGCCTCCATACCCAGCTAGTATTTCTAAATTTTAGAATGCAACGCTGGGTCTATGTTTTTTGCTTTACTTCTGTGATTTATTAACATAAATAATCATCATCCTGCTTTCCTGTTTTTTGTTTTGGATTTAGAATTTTGCCTAAATAACTGCTCTAGAAACTCTCAAAGTTATCTAATTAGTGATTACAATTTGCAAGCAAAGAACATTTCCCAGCTACTTAGTTAGAGCAAGATGCTTATAATTAGGCCACAGGTTTGGGCTGTGTTTAGGCCAATTAGTGAACACAGGCATCTCACAAAGGTATGGTTGTGACCCAAGAAGGACCAGGTGAGAATGCAGTGTTTCATCAGAGATCCATCTCAGCTAGAAGGAAAAAAAATTGGGCCAGGCACAGCGGCTCACACCTGTAAACCCAGCACTTTGGGAGGCCGAGGCGGGCAGATCACAAGGTCAAGAGTCAGGGACCAGCCTGACCAACCTGGTGAAACCCTATTTCTACTAAAGATTCAAAAATTAGCCAGGTGTGGTGGCACGTGCCTGTAATCCCAACTACTCAGGAGGCTGAGACAGGAGAATCACTTGAACCTAGGAAGCAGAGGTTGTAGTGAGCCAAGAATACACCACTATACTGCAGCCTGGGTGACAGAGCAAGACTCTGTTGCAAACAAAAAAGGAAAAAAATTGCTGTTAAGTCAGTAATATCATATTGGGAGTGTAGCACATCTTAAAAAAGGAGGGAAAGAGAGAGGAAGGAAGGGAAAAAGAAGAGAGGGAAGGGAAAAGAAGGAAGGGAGGAAGGGAAGGAGGGAGGAAGAAAGAAAAGGGAGGGGAAAAGAAAAAGAAGGAAAGGAAGAAGAAGAAAGCCAACAAATAATAGTAGACAAGTTCACGGTGATAAATAATAAAGAAAGAATAACAGAAGGAGCCAGAACCTGAAGCATGGCATGACCTTTCATCAGGGCTCTTATTCCTAGTAGGCTGTGAAGCAGCTTTGTCTTTACCTGCTCAGTGGATCCCAATGCTGATGCACTGCTTTAATTTGGGAAGGCTTTCTCTTGAGAGGCATGTCTTTTCTTGCTCCAAGTCTAAAGCGCTCCCAAGTGTGGTATTCTCTGTGACAGATGTACTACAGTTATGCTTTAGCTGACTCCAAACCCATAGCTTCCCAGTGCCTGAGTGGTCTATCTGATGTCCAGGAGTGTGTTTCCTTTGAGAGCAGGTCTTTGCTGGAATATCATCCAAGAAGGTAGAAAAGTGTAATCCCTTTGTTCTAAATCAGCCGCTGATAAATTTTGCCCCCCCCCACCACCCAGGGCTATTCTTTCAGAAGGTCTAAAATGCATTTGTTGATGTACATAAAAACCCTAGACCCACCCCATGGAAAGACACTGTCTGAGAGAGAGTGAGTCCTCTTCTTTCTCAACTTCTCACAAGGTGGTCCCGTTTTCATAGATGGTCCTAATTCCACATGACTCTCTGTGAAGATAAGAAGTTTCAAAAATATTTTAATATTGCCAAGGGGACAAGATTCTCTGGAAAATCTCCCATTCATAGCTTTGCTTCTTGTAGAAGTCTGAGTCCTGTTGACTGAATCCCACGTGACTGGCAGGACCAGCCAGCTCCAAACATGTTGATCTGTGGTTCTTTTGCATATCTATTTCTCACTGATGAAGCACTGTCATTCTTCTCTGAGTCCTAATTCCTACTATCAGAGCAACGTGGCCATAGGCCATTTTTGTTGGAACACGTGCCACTTGTCTTCTACCAGGAGTGGCAGCTCCTCCAGCCAGCACTGGTGGCTGCTAAAGAACGCATTACTTCTCCAACTTTCTCTTGCCCATCCAAGAAGAAAGAATTTAATTTCATCTACCAAGCAGCTTGCATTCTCTTTTGGCACCCTGATTAGATCAGAAAGGGCTAGAAGCTTAGTGAGAAGATTTTTTCCCTCATTTTTATGCCTTGTAACAACTCAAAAGTACACTAAAGCTCACTGCTATTTTAAGTCTGCTTCTAAAGTGAAAGAAAATTCACACTTAGGGACTTAACGCTTGTTTGTCAGCATTTTTACTTGAGATGGCAGTCTAATTAATTATTCCACCACCCAGGACCAAAGAAAAGAAAAAATGCTCATCATCACTGGTCATCAGAGAAATGCAAATCAAAACAACATTGAGATACCATCTCACGCCAGTTAGAATGGCGATCATTAAAAAATCTGGAGACAACAGATGCTGGAGAGGATGTGGAGAAATAGGAACACTTTTGCACTGTTGGTGGGAGTGTAAATTAGTTCAACCATTGTGGAAGACAGTGTGGCGATTCCTCAAGGACCTAGAAATAGAAATTCCATTTGACCCAGCAATCCCATTACTGGGTATATATCCAAAGGATTACAAATCGTTCTACTATAAGGACACGTGCACACGAATGTTCATTGCAGCACTGTTTACGATAGCAAAGACCTGGAACCAACCCAAATGCCCATCGACGATAGACTGGATAGGGAAAATGTGGCACATATACACTATGGAATATTATGCAGCCATCAAAAATGATGAGTTTGGGTCCTTTGTAGAGACATGGATGAACCTGGAAACCATCATTCTCAGCAAACTGACAGAAGAGCAGAAGATCAAACACCGCATGTTCTCACTCATAGGCAGGTGTTGAACAATGAGAACACATGGACACAGGGAGGGGAGCACTACACACTGGGGTCAGTTGGGGGGAAATAGGGGAGGGGCGGTGGGGGGTGGGAAGCTGGGGAGAGATAGCAAGGGGAGAAATGCCAGATGTAGGTGATGGGGAGGAAGGCAGCAAATCACACTGCCATGTGTGTACCTATGCAACAAATTTGCATGTTCTTCACATGTACCCCAAAACCTAAAATGCAATAAAATAAATGGGAAAAAATATATATATAATAATAATTTGAAGGATTTTTTTTCCTTACATTTGCTTATTGTGCTTTTATTGGAAATACATCTCTTGGCTTAGTTGTAGACAATTTTCTGCCTTGAATTTGAAAATTACTCTCAGTTAACATTTATTTAGTAAAGAAAATGCATGAATAATATAGTAATACTCAACACAGTGCTGTGGCATAATCATTGTTGATAAATTGCTGGAGTATTTTTTCTTTGAGTTTTGTAGAAACTTCAAAATGCAAAGAGTAATAATAATCCTACAATTTGGTAACGATGGGCTTATACCTCTGAGAATGCGGACGTATTGAAAACAATCTATTCCTTATGTCCCTAGGCAAGAAACAATTATTACAGTAAATTAATGCCAGGTTTACTGACAAGAATTCAGGGCCTGAAAACCTGTACCCTTCCTCTTCCCCAACCCCTCCACACCATTAGGAACATTTAGATCATGGGCAGAGTGTCTATGTTTTCAGTACAATACGTTCTGAGAATTGAAATATAGTGGCTACAGAGTGGACATTGACACGACAAAATTTCCCTTACCTTTTATTTTTAAGTGGGGGTGACATGTACTGCTGTTGTCATCTAAACCATCTCTGATTTGATTTTTTAAATAGCATTGATTATTTTTTAACATAGAAATTGTAAAGAGGAGAAAAATCACTCAACATCCAATTCTTAGAAAACCCCTCTTGCCAATTATAAATTAAATGTTTCCATGGCTTAAAATGTCCATACAGATAGAAGCGAAATGAAAAGCAAATGTTCCCTTGGTTTTGTTATCAGATTTCTGATTCTAATCCACCTGGGGACAGCCCCAGATATGTTCCTAAGAAGACACCAGACTTAAGAATAAAAGAATGCTTCTCAAGAGAAACCTAAGAATTACAAAGGTGATAACGTGTTAACATAATCTTCCTTGTAAAAATGACCTCTGGATATTAAGAGAAGGTGGCAGAAGAACTATAAAATGCTGAAAAGTGATGATCTTTTATGAAGTCAGAAACAACTCTTAATGGGCACATTTGAAGTTATCCTAAGAATTGCAAAGAAAGCTTCACCCTGTTTTTCAGACTGGTGGATAAGTTACGAACAGGGAATCAGCAACACTTCTCAGACCGTGCGGGCATGTGTAAAAACTAAATCACAGAGATTGGGGGTCAGGTGACTGTATCAAAGTAAACTAACTGCACAATTTTTTTATGATCAGTTTCCTTGTACAATTTTATAATACTTTTATAAAAATGTTAATAGATTTGAGTGATCTCTATGATATCCATCTGGTAATGAGTTTTAATAATATATACTAGCCAGACTTTCATATTAAAATGTGTTTGTGTTAAATCAGTACTAGGATTCATATCTTCCCACCATTGAATGCTTAATGATAATGTGTGTGTCTTAACCTCATTTAAACGAGATCATAGTATCTTTCACTTCTTAAATATATTTCTTATTCCACAGGCCATGAAAGTCACAACACCTTCAAGTATCCTGAAATCACCGTGGGATTATGACTTTTTAATTTATGATGGTGTCATAGACAGTACAGCCCCAGACTTCTTAGCATTCAAGGAACATTTTAACTTAGCTTGGGGAGGTATTTTTTCTCTCTTGGAACATGTCACGAAGTTTCTCAGGAACTATGCAATACCAGAAGTCAAAATTAAAGGGAATCATTTGGTAGCCCTCCTTCCAGAGTTTGAGCTGAAGAATAAACTTACCAGATATGACTTTCTCTCAGTGTTAGAGGACCCAGCTCATGTTCAAATGCTGATGAATCTTCCAGGCCAAAGGTACAGGGGCCAAGATGGAGAGACAGAGGCTGCCATAAAGATCCAAGCCACATGGAAATGCTACAAAGCAAGAAAATTCTTCCTCATTCATCGCCAGCAGAAGTGGGCATCAGGTGTGATTGCCATTGCTTGGCTGTTGCATTGCCATAAGACTCGACTAAAGAAGATACTGAAGGAATCACGTCAGAGACACCTGGAGAATTTCCGCATTCGAGCCAAGGTTCACAAGGCTGCCAGCTGTTAAGGCAGACCTCTTTTTCTAAACATTTCATGCTTGAGTGATTGCAATAAGTCGTCTCTTTATCTTCCCTTTCTCTCTCCAAGTACCCTCCTCCTTCAGACTCTCTTACCTTTCACTCCCCTCAACGTATGATGCACAAAACCTACATTTGTT
>NW_022436995.1:8270504-8308322 GCF_009761245.1 Sapajus apella
TGCAGTGGTGTGATCTTGGCTCACTGCAACCTCTGCCTCCCAGGTTCAAGCAGTTCTCCTGCCTCAGCCTCCGAGTAGGTGGGATTATAGGCATCCACCACCATGCCTGGCTAATTTTTGTATTTTTAGTAGAGATGGGGTTTCACCATGTTGGCCAGGCCAGGCTGGTCTCAAACTCCTAGCCTCATGATCCGCCCACCTTGGCCTCCCAAAGTGCTGGAATTAGAGACTTGAGCCACCATGCCTGGCTCGAGACCCTATCTCTTTAAAAATATTTCAAGGCTGGGCATGGTGGCTCATGCCTGTAATCCCAGCACTTCGGGAGGCTGAGGTGGGTGGATCATGAGGTCAGAAGTTCATGATCAGCCTGGCCATGATAGTGAAATTCCGTCTCTACTAAAAATATAAAAAATTAGCTGGGCACAGTGACAGGCACCTGTAATCCCAGCTACTTGGAAGGCTGAGGCAGGAGAATTGCTTGAACCTGGGTGGCAGAGGTTGTAGTGAGCCAAATCAAGCCATTGCACTCCAGCCTGGGCAATAGAGTGAAACTCCGTTAAAAATAATAATAATAATAATATTTCAAAAATTAGCCAGGCATGGTGGCACAGGCCTGTATTCCTTCTCCTGGGAAGGCTAAGGTGGGAAGATCACCTGAGCCCAGGAGTTTGAGATTACAGTGAGCTATGATCATCCCACTGCATTCCAGCCTAGGTGACAGTGAGACACTGTCTCTAAAAAAAATAAAATAAATTAAGTTGGCGAATAATCTGGTCAAAGAAGCTATAAATAGAAAAGATTATTTTAAATATGATATTAAAACTAATTTTCTTCTAGATTACTCATATTCAGTTTAAATAAACACATAATAAATATGAAGGTCTTCCCTAATGTAGCAATGTTTGTTTGTTAACATGTTACCCCTTTTAAAGAAAAGCTGCCAAATTATGTAATTTCTAAGAGATAAGAACAAGCTCAGATATTTTTCTCAACTGAGCATTTCTCAATTGCACACTTTCAAAAGAGAACAGTATCTTAGATCATATACTATTTGATTCTACAATCTGTGGTTTGGATTTTATAAAAATGGCTTGTGGACATTAAATTAAGCAACAACAAGCTTTCATCTCCTACCTATTCCACAGACAGAATTCTCAAACTATGTATATATTTTTAAGGATATAGGGTACCCTTTTTTGTGTACCACATCCCTGGGAGTCCTTAAAGAAGATTTCAGCTAGATGCCACAAACTTCTTTGTCTTATGTACCAGGGACTTATCTATACAATTCATAAAAATAGAAGTGGATAGGCGGGGCATGGTGGCTCACACCTGTAATCCCAGCACTTTGGGAGACCGAGGTGGGTGGATCACAAGGTTAAGGGATTGAGACTATCCTGGCCAAGATGGTGAAACCCCTGTCTCTATTAAAAATACAAAACTTAGCTAGGCATGGTGGCACGTACCTGTAGTCCAAGCTACTCGAGAGGCTAAGGCAGGAGAATTGCTTGAACCCTGGAGGCGGAGGTTGCAGTGAGCCAATATCATGCCACTGCACTCCAGCCTGGTGACAGAGCAAGACTCCATCTCAAAAAAAAAAAAAAAAAAATGAAGTGGTTAAGTGAAACACATTTTTTTCTCTAAATATACTGCAAGAAAACGAATCTATTCAGTCTAGTAATTTCATTTCCAGAGTTGAGACAGATTCTCTAGTCAAAATCAGCTGGTAGGATTGTCTGCTTCAGGTAGGCATTTAACACAAGTAGCAGCCTTGTCCTCTTTTTCTCTTTCCATAGGAAATTTGCTGTAGAATTAGCTCTACAAATAATTACACCATGCCACTAGCCAATTGGGGCTGCACTAACTTGTTTGAACCCTTCAAATGAAAGCTAAGTAGCTGATAACTGCATAATATGTTGTAGTTGTAAGTGGTCCGTTATTTATGCAGTTTTGCACGCATGGGAATAATTGCCTTTTCCAAACTGGTGATCACAGAAAGGATGGCCTTGCAGTAATGTTTTTGACTACAAAATATTTATAAACTATTTTAAAATCTATGGCTTGATCATATGAATGCTAAGACAGTTAAACATTGTGGAGTAACCTCTTTGAAAAGAGGACTTATGAAACTTGATTGTTAGATATTTCAGGTAGTATTCTTAGATATAACAAAAATTTTAGCTATTTTTAACCCACAAGAAAAGTGGCATGCTGCTGCCAGAAAAACCTGATTTGCCTTGTAATTTTATAAGATGATACAGAAACATTTTTCAGAGTTTATAGGCTGATCTCTTAATTGGATATTATGTATTTTATCATCTTTATTAATGAAATATAATTATAAAAAAGTAATCTACAGTAGTTCTTAATAGGAATAAAATATTAGGATCTATTTTAAACAAAATCTATCAATCAAATGAGAAAGAACCTCAAGAATCCTAATTCTTCTAGAAAAACCAGATGCCTAAATAAAACCTACAGACTAATTTTGCTCCCAGTTTCTTTGGCCAAGTTATTTCCTCCACTTTTAGTTTAACCCCTGTGCTGCTTTACTGTAGCACATCACTTGGTACTATGTGTAAACTCAGTTGCTTTTTAAAATATATTGGCATCAAATGAGATGTAGTTTAAGGATATAGGGATCTGCTGCTGTGAGCAGTATATGAAGCCGCTGCCAGCCAGTTAAACCCCCAGGGATGAGTTTCCACTCTCACTTCTCCTCCTTCATTAAAGTAAAAGGAGAGATATTGAGGTGGGATTTTTTTTTGTTTTCTCCATGTAATCTTTTTTATTTCATTGCCAATTGATTTGATGACTAAAAATATATATAGTTCAGTTTCATATTTTCCCTCTGTGCCCTATTTCAGCAAATTATTCTTGGGGTTAAAACAAGTAGTGGTCTTCAAATCCTTCATTGCATAAAAATTGTGGATCCTGTTATTGTGAAGTTCATGAAATAACAGCATTATTCAGCTCATCTATACTTTCACAGAAGCCTAAAAGAAAGGTTAAGGAAACTTACTTTTGTGTGCAACTGACCATACGCTGAACTGAAAAGTCCCAAATGCTTATGAGATGCTTCCTAACTCCATGCTCTTCCACCAAGAGATACAAGCTTGAGCTCACCTTCATTTGTGAACAGGAGCAGAGTGGAGGATGGCAGCCAAGGGCATTAGATCTGCAGTCACACTTGTACCGTGCCTCCCGCACATTGGCACATTTCTACTTTCTCTACTATGAGCTGGAGTCACCTGATACCCAGTTCAATGCTGCTTTCTACTTTTGACAGCTCAAAGACAAGATAGACTCTCTTCCTTCCACCTCAGACTAGAAAATCTAGACTTCCAATAAAATCTTTTCAATCTTCAACATATATTTTGGCAAGTAGTATAGAATCCATAGTTCAGTTATGTTGTTGCCACACTAGATCCTTAGTATAGATGTACTGCCAAGACTTTCCAAACAGTGTTTCCCAGAAATATCCAGATTTTTCAGAATCAGGAACAAGTACACTTAAACTTTAAAAATGTTTTGGCCGGGCGCGGTGGCTCACGCCTGTAATCCCAGCACTTTGGGAGGCCGAGGTGGGTGGATCACAAGGTCAAGAGATCGAGACCATCCTAGTCAAAATGGTGAAACCCCGTCTCTACTAAAAATATAAAAAATCAACTGGGCATGGTGGTGCGTGCCTGTAATCCCAGCTACTCAGGAGGCTGGGGCAGGAGAATTGCCTGAACCCGGGAGGCAGAGGTTGCGATGAGCCGAGATCGCGCCATTGCACTCCAGCCTGGGTAACAAAAGCGAAACTCCGTCTCAAAAAAAAAAAAAAAATGTTTTATAGCCCAAATTAATGCATATTTGTATTCACCTATGTAATCGAAATGTTTATGCTGGTTAAATCAGAATTGGTCCCATGATCTTGTAATATGAAATTACCCAATTGGTCTTGAGCTATATGATGTTGTACCATGAAATACAGAAACAACATTGAACTGGGTATCAGGTGACTCCAGCTCACAGGCTTTTCATGAGATCTATTAATATTGGGATATGCTGTAAGAAGAATTTTGCATATACCAAGATAAAACTATGAAAGATAGGCCGGGCGCGGTGGCTCACGCCTGTAATCCCAGCACTTTGGGAGGCCAAGGCGGGCAGATCCTGAGGTCAGGAGATAGAGACCATCCTGATAACACAGTGAAACCCCATCTCCACTAAAAATACAGAAAAGTAGCCGGGCGTGGTGGCACATGCCTGTAGTCACAGCTATTCGGGAGGCTGAGGCTGGAGAATCACTTGAACCTGTGAGGCGGAGGTTACAGTGAGCCAAGATTGTGCTCCTGCACTCCAGCCTGGGTGACAGAGTGAGACTTCATCTCAAAAAATAAAAATAAATTTAAAAAAAAAACATGAAAGATAAAATCCTTTATTCTCACAAAAAATATTAAAAGCCTTTGTTCATTGATTCTCAGGACCCCTTTACACCTATGATTATTGAAGACTCTAAAGAACATTGGGTTAAGTGGGTTATATCTATCATTAACTGTTTTAGGGGTAACTTTAAAAATATTTATTAACTTTTTAAAAATAATAGCCCACTACCAACACTAACCTAAATAACATATTTTTGAAACATAATTATTTTCTAAAACAAAAAATATATAGAAGAGTAGGATTGTCTGACAGGTCTGAAAAATTAATAGAACATGGTTGGATTCTCATATCTCCTTCTGTATTCAATCAGTCATAATATGTTGTTTTGATTGAAGCACATGAAGAAAATCCAGCCATACACAGATTAGTGTTTGGAAAATGGAAGAATATTTTGTATATTTTATAGCCTTTTCAGATAATTTTGTATATTCTTCTTTGACTTTATAGTAAACTCAACAATGGTAATTCTAAGTGCTGGTTGCAATATGGATTCTACAGTCATATTAATAAACTTTTTGTCTTTTGTAACTTGTAAGAGAACAAGATTGAAAAAGGCAAAGAACATCTTAGTATAATTTTGAAAATAGTTTTGACCTTGCAGACCCCTGAAAGGTCCTCAGTATCCCCCAGGGTCCCCAGATCACAATTTGAGAATCACCGGTGATATGATTTGGTTCTGTGTCCCTACCCAAATCTCATCTTGAATTGTAATCTTCATGTGTTGGAGGAGAAGCCTGGTGGGAGATGATTGGATCACAGGGCAGGTGTCCCCCTTGCTTTTTTTGTGATAGTGCGTGAGTTCTCACAAGAGCCGATGGTTTTAAAGTGTGGCACTTTCCCCCTCGCTCACTGTCTCTCTCCTGCCACCATGTGCAGAAAGCCTTTGTTTCCCCTTCACCTTCCACCATGATTGTAAGTCTTCTGAAGCCTCCCCAGCCATGTGGAACTGTAAGTCAGTTAAACCGTTTTTCTTCATAAATTACCCAGTCTTGGGTAGTTCTTAATAGCAGTGTGAAAATGGACTCGTACAACTGGCTTTAGTTGCATGCAGTGCTTTGCTAATCACTGACATAAGTTTAAACAAGGGAACTTCCTTTTTTTTTTCAAGGGGAATCCATTTGTCCCATTTGGTTTGAGGATGTTTTCAAAACTCAACAAATGTATTTCTATGTTTTCTACATCCTTATAACAAAATTCCCTAATCCCCTTCAATAGCCCCCAAAAAACAACTATCAGTTTTATTTTAATCTAACTGGCAATGGATATACTATCTAAATAACCCAGATAGAGTTGTCTCTTGCCATCTTTTGGGATCCCACCATCTAGTGTCTTGTGCTTTCACACTTGCGTAAGTAATTAAAACCTGGCTACACCACAGTGTCTAGATCACAGTTCTTTATTATGACAAGATGCTGATGTGCAGTCATTTGTGAGGACACGTTATAACGTGTCCTCTTGTTTTTTTGCCATTAGAATACCAACATTTTTTTATGAATTGGAGCAATTCCAGATTATCTCTGTATCAATGTCACTGTTCCTGAGCTTGTATCCAGTGTGCTTTCTTGAGTAGAAGAGAAGGGGATGGAGTAAGCCTGAGTATGCCGTGGGGAGGATGTGATGCATTGAACATCACTGATCATGAGTTTCAAAATGAGGAAAAGGTTGAGAACAACTGCTCCAGATCAGCAAACTGAGGCAGGAATGACCACCATCCCAGGCTAGGGTGATCAGATGAACAACCACTACTTGGTAATCAGGAGTCTATTGTTAACCTCTTCTCTGCCTTGAGTACCATTGTAAGCAATAGGACTTGGGAGACAAAAGAAACTAGGAGTCAACCACAGGGTAAGAAGCTGATGTTCCAGAACGTGTGGTCTGCTGCAACAACAGGGGCCTGTCACAGAGGCATGCACCAGTGCCAAGGGGGCTTAGTCACTCAGCGTGGCCTTGCTCATGTTCTTGGGTTTCCGTGGCTACTGCGAAAGAAAAGCCAATTCCAGCAGGGCTAGATTGCCGGATGCAAAGAGGCAATTAGTATCATCTGATAGGTGTGCATGCAGAAAGGGACTGGGAAACTTAGCGAAGGTAGAAGTGGGGAGGATAAATGATTGCCAGTGACCTTTGATGAGCAGCCTTGGTTCAATGGAGGCCCAGAAGTGGTAGCTGAATAATTTCAGAGAGGCAGCTCTCAGGTAACCTTCTTTAATGTAGAAACAATAACATTTCACAACTACTTATGTGAGAAAAGATGGAACCCTCTATCAAACTAGGAGTATTTTGCAGGAAATAAGAATGGCCGTAAGAAAACAGGCTGTGTTCCTTTCTGCAGTGATGAGGAAGAGAGAGTGTCTCTTTCTGCTAGTGTTGTATTATTCTGTGCTAATGAGGACCTTGAAAAAGCTACACATCCCACTTATTTTTTGAATTCCCCAGAAGTTCTCCAGCTCAGAGAACCCAGTTTGTTTTTGTTTTGTTTTGTTTTTGAGACAGAGTTTCGCTCGTTTTCCAGGCTGGAGTGCAATGGCGCAATCTCGGCTCACCGCAACCTCCGCCTCCTGGGTTCAGGCAATTCTCCTGCCTCAGCCTCCTGAGCAGCTGGGATTACAGGCACGCGCCACCATGCCCAGCTAATTTTTTGTAGCTTTTGTAGAGATGGGGTTTCACCGTGTTGACCAGGATGGTCTCGATCTCGACCTCGTGATCCACCCGCCTCGGCCTCCCAAAGTGCTGGGATTACAGGCTTGAGCCACCGCGCCCGGCTGAGAACCCAGTTCTAGAAAAGTTGAAAGAAAGCGGTGGCGGGGGGGTGGGGAGTTGGTGATGAGAACACACAGGAGAAAGGGCTAAGAATTTAAGGACAGGCCAGGCATGGTGGCTTACACCTGTAGTACCAGCACTTTGGGAGGCCGAGGTGGGTGGATCACTTTAGCCCAGGAATTTGAGATCATCCTGGGCAACATGGTGAAACACTGTCTTTACAAAAAATTTACAAAAATTACAAAAGTTAGCCAGGTGCAGGTGATATGTACCAGTAGTTTCATCTACTTGGGAGGCTGATGTGAGAGGATCACGTGAGCCCAGGAGGTTGAGGCTGCAGTGAGCTGAGATCACACCAGTGCACTCCAGCCTGAGCAACAGAGTGAGACCCTGTTAAAAAAAAAAAAAAAAAAAAGGAAAAGAAAAAGATTTTTTGAGTAGGGGCTTCATACATGTTTCATTCATTATTCAACTGGAGATTGCACAAGTACCTGCTGTAACGTAGCTAATAGTCTGGTTACAGGAGCTAGAGTGGTACAGGTGAAAGAAGAGATGGACAGTAAAGTAAACAAGCCAAGAAGTATGTAATGACAAAGGGAGAAACGGGTGGTGAAGAAGGGGTGCACGAGAACAGTGAAGGGAGACTAAGAACTTTAGAAAAGGGTGGTCAGGCATACCCCTATGATGAGTAGGACCTTATTGCCTCAGTAGAGACCTAGCAGTTCCCCTCTGCATCCCTCTCCCACTTTTAAGGACTCTGACAATTACGTCTGGCCCAGCCAGATAATCCAGGATAATCTCTTTTTTTTAAGGTCAGTTGATAGCAACCTTAATTCCATTTGCAACTTGATTCTCTTTTGTAACGTAATATATATTACCTAATATATTCACTGGTTATGGATATTAGAACTTGGACATTTTTAGCTGGGCACAGTGGCTCACACCTGTAATCCCAGCACTTTGGGAGGCTGAGGCAGGCAGTGAAACCCTGTCTCTGCTAAAAATAAACACACCCAAAAACATTAGCCAGGCATGGTGGTACATGCCTGTAGTCCCAGCTACTCAGGAGGCTGAGGCAGGAGAATTGCTTGAACTGGGGAGGTGGAGGTTGCAGTGAGCCGAGATCACACCCCTGCACTCCAGCCTTGTCTTTTATACATCTTGTATAAAAGATGAGTCTTGTCTTTTATACATCTAAATTTCTCACAGGAGCTAATATATAGTGTCTGAACTATATAATAATTTGTAGGTTTATGTGACCATGGACAAGAGACAACACACTTACCTTAAGTTTCCTTATCTATAATATGGCAGGACTGAGGTTGATCTCTCAGAACTCCTTCAGTGTTCCCAACCAGACCCTGGAAGAAACCACGTCATTGTATATTATAGTCCAGAGCGTAATGTCTCCTTGTCACGAGGCATGTCTACTGAACTCCCCTAAACCACATCCTTGTTGATAATTTCCTGGTTAAGTCACGGTTATATTTAATATATGCTACCAGCATTGACGAAATCTTTTCACCTGTCAACACATGCACTTTATGGATGTACAAAACAAAACAAGCCTGACTTAAAAACATACTCACTTCCAACTTCTGATCTGCTGATATCATTTTACATTGCATTGTATCTTGTCCATGTAGAATGGTGGCTGTTGTTTGTCACAGAGTCTGTTATTGTTGTTATATGTTTTGGAAACACCCATACCTTGTAACATTAAAATACCTTGTGTTTATACAGCACTTTACAGCTTACAAGATGTTTTCATACCTGTAACTGCATATGATTCTCTATAACAATGTTCCAAGATTAGCATACACTTCTTTAAAATGACTGTGTTCTGTGTAAACATTTTATATGCCTTCTTGATCTGTGGTAACAGAGGTCCCAAGTAATTTGTTGGAAAACTGACCTCAAGCATTGGAATGGAGCAGACTTACTCACATGCTGCACATGCAGCAACAAAGTGATCAGACATCCTTTATATTTTAAATTGGACATCATCTTAATGAGACATACTGCCTTTTATCTTTACTTTTGAAAGGAAATGCAGTCATAGAATGCTCTCAGGCACTTTTCTTAATCACACTTTATATTCTTTAGGCATTTTCCTGCCTTTTTATAGTCTTGCTATATAAGTTATTCACAATACATCTTTCTAAACATTTGTTTGAATATAGATAAAATTATCCATATGCAGAATTCCAAGTTACAATATTGTAGTCACACATAAAGACATCATTGGAGTTGTAACTGCCTATATTAGCTTTTATATGTGGAATGGTTCTATAAATTATTTGAGAGATTAATAATTTTTCAAAAATGATTCAAATAGCTCATTTGTCCTTCTGCCTCTCTTTTTAATTCTTGTCCAGATGCAAAGCAAAGAGAGACTTTTAGATGATTGTAAAGACACTTAATTTCCAGACGTTGTCTAGTGTTTAAACGCTGACATCAAAGCAAAGAGCCAATTATCAAAGTTCATTTGGTCTGAAGCCCCATTGCCTGAATTGCTATAGTTTTCCTTATGCTGAAAAGGAAATGTGTGTCACATCTTGAAGATGTAGTGTATAAAATCACTTTATCTAGAGCAGTTTAACTTGAAACATGTGTTTGGGCTCACTAACCACAAGGAGGCATTGAAGCATCTCTTCAAAATGTGAAAAGCAATTTTATAAAGCAAAAAAAAAAGTTGCACCTACAGTTGCTGAATTTCATATAAGCAATTATACCTGCTTGTGAGTATGCATACTTTTTATATTTTGATTCGCTTTTTAAATGACCTGAAATATCAGCAGAAACTGTTTTTGCTGTTGTTTGTGAGAGATTTTTGGACAATAGTAATCCATATGTGTTTTCCCTTCTGCTGCGTTTCCAGTGAAAACAAAGGCAAACTGCAGGACTTTTATTAGTACTGACAAAGTAATTGCATTGACCCTTCTTGGCCTTTGAAGGTGAAAAGTTCTTTTGACTGTGAGCAGATGTTGATTTCTTTAGTATTTGAATTGTTTAAATACATATTGCTGACAGCAAGGGATTTATCTGAAATCTGTGTGTCACTTTAGAATGATTTTGGAACACATCTTCAAAATACCACATAGGACGCTCCCATTAAGAAGCCAAAACAATATTCTTTTAACCTGAGCATCATTTTCTTACACATCCTTTTAAACATTCATATTGCATGTCAGAAATTTTCTCCATGTTTTATCATCTTGATTCTTAGCAGCCTTGATGGTATTGAAAAATGCGAACCTCTCTGTTGCAGAGTATGTTGCTTAGCACATCTTCCAGAATAATGTTTAATTCCCCCAAGAAACAAGGACCTCATTCTTCGGGATTGGATTGTTTCTGTAAGATGCTTCAGAGAAAATTTTTTCCTAGAAATGTGGACTGTGACATTTTGAAATTCTCTTGTGCCATTTTGCTATATTGACTTGCTCTTTCTGGGTTTTAATACCTTGTTTGCTTTTTAGGGTATTCCCAGCCTGTGAGAGAACGTATTGCTGATTTCAACATACAGCAGAACATGCAGCTGGGGAGGCTGTGTGACATCTTAGGTACAGTAAATAGTGGTACACAAATGACTCTTTGGAATGTTTATCAGTGGATGTTGATAGAATATTTTTTTGTTTGTTTTGTTTTTGCTTTTTTTTTCCTCTACAAGGAAAAAGCTCAGATTTTAACTCTATTTACAGCGCAATTAAATGTTTTATTTTAAAAATCAGATTTGTAGTAAAGTCAACTTGAATTAAAAAATGACATTTCAACCAAGTTACTTGGGCAGTTTTCTAGATTCTCTTTGCTGCAGATTTGGATCAGCATTTCTCTCCTATAGACCAAAGTCTTTATTTACTGAATCTTGAAGTGAATGAAGTCAAAATTTCACATTTGTGTCAGTCTTGTCCCTTATAGTATCTGTGAAATGAGTGAAAGGTGGTATCAGAAATGAAGCACTGTGTTTTCATAAGAAGAAAAAGGGGAAAATGAAGATAGATTTTTAAAAGAAGCTTTTATATAAATATAGAGCATTGTGTTATTTGAATATGTGAACTGCCTTATGGAGGGAATTTTTAGAAAAACAGACCTTGATTGAGTCATGTATACATCCTTGTTCAAGTCAATTTCTGATACTGGTTTGGTCAGTTCTTAATCACATACCCATCTGGAGCCAGGAGAGAAGGATGCCTGAATGTGACAGCTTTGGTTGACACTGTTCAAGGCCAGGGTTCAGATTAGGCTCTAGAATATGGGTTGTAAAAGCTAAGCAATATCATTGAATCTGTTTGTGAGATACTGGCCAAAAATTCAAGGTTACACAAAAATTAGATTTTTATTAGTTATCAAATAAGAACTTCTTTGTTTTGTTAAAATATAATTGCTTTGGCCCTTATTTAAGAAAAACTAGAAAGAATTTTAAATTATCAATGACCAACTTAGCTGGCTCCGTGGAATGACATACTTTACATGATTCATATATATTTCAGCATCATTATTATTTTATAGATGCCATTTGGTAGCAAAAATACATCAGTACTAGAAATTTACAGTGTCTTAAAATAATAATCGTAATTGCTTTAATCTATTATCTAGGCACTAAGATTGTTTTTCAGCATTACGAAAAAAATTTAATGACTTAAGATTGATTTGTTAATGCAAAGCCATTTCAACTAAAACTGACTGGATGGAAACCACTGAAGTGCAGCAGAGGGCAGACTTTGCTCTAATTTATTCGAATTAATTTTTTTCTTTGGCTTTTTATATCCCTTTCTATATATAATATAAGCCATCACCAAATAATCTCTTTATAAAACATTCTCATTATTGGAAAAGACTTGAAAGTATTAGGCTTCTGTTTTAAACAACTCAATAATTCAGTCTGTCTCTACCTGCAATGGAATATTTTGCTTTTATGAACATTTCTAAGAGATTATGAACCAAATGCCTTTTTCTTGGTATATTGTCTTCATGATATAGCAATGCAATCATAAAATGTCTTCAAGAGGAGTAATAAAAGTTTAGAAATAGTAGTCAGATGAAAGCAAAGTACTTATGAAATAAAAACATGAATAAACTGAAAAATTTGTAATAATTTTATGAAAGAATAAGTAATTATCCTTTATCGTTTTTTCCTTCTTATTTGGGGTAAACAAAGATAATCCAATCATACTGGTAAGGCTTGTCACCAGATATTGACTATGAAGTCATGATTATCAGGTGGAGACCCCAGTGGCCAGTATTTTCAGTTCGTAGATGAGTTCAGCAAGAAAGTGACTGATTACTAACTAGCAATCAAAGGAAGTTTCACCTTCTTATCAATTCCTTTCTAAAATTACCTGTCAATTAATTGTGAACATATGTAGATTCATGATAAAACCCACTAATACTGAATATCAGAGTTAGTGATACGCATTCCTTTGCCAGAAACCAACAGGAAAGGTGAAATTGGCAACATGATTCCTTTTATCAGTTGTAACCTAGAAATTTTCTTCCTAAGAAAAAATTTATTTTTCATCTGCTGCAGTCTATAAGCTATTTTTCTTGTTTTTCTGCCTTACTCTTTCATACTTAAAAAAAAAAAAAAACTTATTACTTTGACTTTTAAAACCTCTATTGTAATTTGGTTAGATGCTAGCCGCCTCTTCAAAACAGAAGAGTTAGGATGACTAATGATGATTCAGCAATTGGATGCAAGTTATTTATTTTGAGGTTTATGTTTCAAAATTAAATGGGAGCCACGTAAATATTCACATGTATGGAGCACCTGCTCTCGGCGTAGCACTGGGCCAGCTCAGAAAACACCACCTCTAGGTCTCTGGGGAGGGAGATTTCTCCTGTAAGCCCTGCATCTAAGCATAAAAGATTTTCCCAACTTTCCGAATCTCTCCATAATCCCTTCAGTCAGTCAACAAGTGTTTATTGAATGACTCCGACATATTCCACACTGTACCAGGGCTTGGGGCAATATAAGAAATAGCACCAACATTGCCTTTAAGGAGCTTGGAGAGACAAGATTAATAGATTGGAAACAGTAGGCTAGAGCCACAGAGGACACTACTTCATATTAAATCTTAAGGTACTGATCAAAGGAAACGTAGGTGTGTGGCAGCTGGGGAGTCACTGTTGGCTAGCCTAGTCAGGGTGGGCCAGAGCACATTCACCCATCTGTGCTGTTTCTTGAGGACTTACTATGTGCCAGATGTGGCAACAAATACTTTCTATATCTTCACTCACTTAATACCGTCTAAAACTCTACGCCCCAGGTGGTTTTATTCCCCTTTTTACAGGTGAAGAAATGAATGCTTAGAAAGGTTAAATAACTAGAATTTAATCAGTTTATGGTGTGTAGATGTACTCTGTCAAACCGATCAGAGAAGTCTTAAAATCCCCTCTTGGTTCTCCTTGCCTAAGAAAACGTTTACAGTGCTCCCTCCTCTGAACTTCTCTAAGAACCTGTCTGTGTGCTTCAACTTGCCCACAATGATTGCTATATTTTCCTCCATGTCTAGCCAAGGGCTTTGCCCCTACAGATTAGTCAGCTATTTTGTAAATGAATGAATGAACAAATGAATGACTTCGTTGACTGCTGATTTCCTATTTATACTCCCTGAAATATTCTGCAGCATGGAGTAGATACTGTTATTTCACTATTGCATTTGGATGGGATATTTAATTAGGGTTTCTTACTATGTTACATGTAAGAAGCAAATCTTAAGAAGGAAAAACGTTAAATTAAGACAGTGTTTCCTTTCAACCAAGAATCACTAGACATACTATGTAAGTAATATACTCCATTTTGGGAATCAAGCAGGGGAGAGGTTGGTTTCCTGAAATAATCATTGCTGTGGTTATAAGCAGACCATTTATTTGAACAGGACATTCCCTGAATTTACCCTGTCAAGTCCATGCAGAATAAGAAGTTGCAATTTCATCAGCTTTCTAAAGTTAATAGCTGTGTTTTATAACTTACTGAAGTTAATGGAATAAATTTTTAAAGCAGTATGCAATTCCCATTGATGTTAATGGGTGTTGCATGGCTAAATCCCTATGTGTTATTTGAAAGTACATTTCCAAGGTATCTCACAGCCCTCCCTCTGAAGGAATCATTGCATCTATTTCATTGGTGGCGTGTAATTTATATTTTCTTCAGAGAAATGCTGAACTGTAAAATAGCCAGTTAGATTGCTCATATCATACAAAACCAATCTAAATTAACCTCAATGTGGCTTTTGGATATGCTTTTTATTTTAAAGTATACAACATCAAGCAGATGCCAGAGTTCATAATGTCATTTACCTTCATACCAGTAATTAACATTGTGCCTGTTGTTTTTAGATGCCAATGTGAATGTCATCTACATCTGCTCCCATCATATGAATGACGAGCTAGTGCAGTATTACAAAAAAATCCTAAGTCTACACGCAGCCGTCAAATCGGGGAACCTTGAGGACAGAAGTGACCTGCAGAACAGGTTCAAAATTATCACCCCTGAAGCTGTAAACATCTTCCCTGTGAGTTTGTCTTCTAATTACTACGGCTTCAGGGATGCAGTAAAATTAAATTGGAAATTTTATAACTTGCAACGCTCTGGTACACATCAGTGAAATATTATTGCAAGTTTAACAGCTTTACTGATTAGACTACTAGTTGGCCTATAGGAAATAAATATTCCAGTTTAACTTTTAGACTTAGTGGAGCTACCCCTGCCCAGTTTCTCCAGAGCTGTAGCCTAATTCCAGTTACTAGGTAGTACCATCAAGTAGGTGGATTTATAACATGTACCATTCCTTTTTCTTAATTTTGTGTGGAGGACACTAAGGCAGAGAAAGGCTGGGCCTGCCCACAGTCACAGAGCTAGTTAGGAACAGAACTAGAACAGGCCCCCTGTTTTCTGATCCACACAGGTACTCTGTGTTTTTTCCCCTGAGGAGAATTTGGCCTGATTTACCATATCAGATGGTTCATAATAAACAATGTTCAGGTTGTTGTTGTTTTTTTTAATTGCACTGATTTTTAGTGAATGGAATGAATTCTGAGTGGAATCCTATTCCTAGACAAGAGCCTTTAGAAAATTCATGGAATGATAAAGGCAGCATTCTAGAATAAGGCAGTACAAAACATGGCTTTAAATGAATTTCTCTACATTTTAACAAGAATTCAAACTTTCCATGTTAACCAGCCAACAGTTTAATACCTCATGGACTATGCATTTTTGAGGAGACTTTTTTTAGTGTAATTAAAATAAAGATAGCTGTCTCCATTTACAATTGAGATGCATCCAAGTCAGCCATCTATTTCCAAAGTGATTGCATGCTATACACATAGGGAACATCTGTGTGTTGGGTGACTACCCATTAACACTTCAGATGTACCATGATTTGACCAAAAAAAACAAGGGGAGGGGTAGCGCAGGGACCTAAGGACAGGCCTGCCAGGCTGGGGAAGGTTGCAATAGCGTTTCTACTTTGCTGTTATACTCAGTGAATTGTTTTCAGGGTTTACTCTCTTCTACCAAGATGAAGATTTTATTTTTTCATAACTGGATGCCTCAATATTCCCCTAAAAACCCTCTGCTGAGCTTCGTTTCGTTGGCACTTTTGGCTGTGAAAGAGGAAGGCAAGGACGGGCTGGGGAAGCAAAAGAAAGGACAAGTGACAAATCACTCCCACTTATATACATTCTGGGGAACCTTCCAATATCTTCCACCAGTGTAAGAATTTTTTTGGTGCTTCCTAGTTATTCGTTGGCCTCCGTGACATAGTTACTATGGACATTAGGATGCAAGGAAGAAAAAGAACTACCATTCGTGTTTAAATTCCTGATTTTCTCCAGCCAAAAAATTAATCTAATGGCTGCTAGCTGCTAGTAAGGAGTTTCTGCACATCTGAAATACACATATACATTGAAGAGGCATAGAATGGGGAGGGGCACTAGATTGGGGAGAAGAAAAGTGAGAAAACTAAAAACTAACGATTTTCTAATTCTTAGCATACAATTTCTTTTTTTTTTTTTTTCTTTTTTTGAGATGAAGTCTTACTCTGTCACCCAGGCTGGAATGCAGTGGCACGATCTCAGCTCACTGCAGACTGCAACCTCCGCCTCCCGGGTTCAAGTGATTTTCTTGCCTCAGCCTCCCGAATAGCTGTGATTACAGGCATGTGCCACCACACCTGGCTAATTTTTGTATTTTTAGTAGAGACAGGGTTTCAGTATGTTGGCCACGCTGGTCTTGAACTCCTGACCTCAAGTGATCCACCTGCCTCGGCCTCCCAAAGTGCTGGGATTATTGGTGTGAGCCACTGCGCCCAGCCCAGTTTCTCATTTGATTCTCAGAACAATGCAACAAGATGGAAAGATAGCTGTTTTTATCAATCTCCTTTTATGGCTAAGGAAACCAAGACTCATTTTCTCGTTTAAGGGGACTAGTAAGGCCAGAGTGTCAACCAAAATCTCTCTACCCCAAAGCAATATCATGAGTTGGAATGACTGTCTTGCTCCTGGATGACCCTGTGGCCTTGGGCAAGCCCCCTTACCTCTCTGTTCCACTGGTCCTCATCTATAAAACGAGACAATGGATTAGATCATCTCAGAGTCATCTTCAACCCTGTCATCCTATTATCTGAGAACTGTGCCCTTGCTAGTCCACTCTTTGCCTTCTAAGCTTGAGACAGGCACTTTCAGATGCACAAAGTTACACACATAGTATAGGTTTTCATCTTTGTGAGTAGAAACAGGCAAAGTTTTAAGTACTTAACAGTTCTCCTCATAGCTCAAGTTTAAATTATTTGAGTAATTACTCATAAGCAATCAACTTTCTAAAAATACAAAAATTAAATTCTCACTTTCAAATCAGTTCTTTTTTATGTTTCGTTATTGCTTTTTCTTTTAAATGGGTTTGAGAAATTGTATCAGTGCTGATTTTCATTTAAATGGATAGCTACGAGATTTTTTTAGAGCATGCCAAAAATCTGTTTGTACATCTCTCCAAGTTACTATATGATTCTTGAATTTGTAATGGTAAAACGGGCTCTGTATAAAAGTCATCATGTCTACTTTTAGACATTTCAATGTTTATGAAGACATTCTAAACAACTATCATTTATCTAGGGTCAAAAAAAAATCAGTGGTGATAAATTAAATGTAGCCGTCATTCTATGGAACTAGAAACATTTTAGATTTTGTCATCAGTGTTAATCCATCTGATGATACTGATGTTCTCCAAACGGTCATACAAGACCTGTGATTAGTGATACATCCTTTGCCATCACTCATTCACATTTAAATCTTTATTAAACACATATCAAACACAATACTGTGACAGCATCTTGCCTGGAATATGAGACATGCCTGCAGATAACTATAATACAGAGTCGGGTAGAGTACTTGCCAATAGAAACAAGCTAACCTAGAGGAGACAGAAATCCATCCTGCCTGGAAATGTGCCCAAAATGTTAACATTAGGTTCTACTGCTGCATCTGCCATCCCCCTTCACATCTTATAAACCCACGAGACCTTTACTACTCCCTCGATAAAATGGGGAACTTGTGGCAGCAGTGACACGCCAATTGTGTTAACAGGGTTTAAATCCTGCCTCTGCTGTTTACTAGCCGTGTGACTTTGGGCAAATCACTTGAGGCTCAATTTCCCCATCTCCAAAATAGGGATAGTTAATTGATTCAATGTCATACGGATCAAATGAGAGATCACATGGCAAGGGCTTTGATCTTGTGAACTTACCATGAGAAGACTGCTGCCCTGGTATGCTCTTCTGGGTGCCCTGAAAAGCCCACCATGGACATCGTAACTCAAGTCACCAAGACAGTTCATTTTTTTTTACGTGTCTTCATTGGAATACTTTATGGGAAAAAGAAAAGAGTGAAATAAGGAAGAAAGATAGTGACTAACCAGATGGGAAACACAAACCTGCCAGGTGCTATCACTGGCCATTGTCAGATGGAACATTGGGTTTCCTAGAACTGCATTCTCAGAAGTATGTTTTTAAAATGGATTTAAGGCCAGGTGCAGTGGCTCACACCCATAATCTCAGCACTTTGGGAGGCTGGGGCAGATGGATCACTTGAGCTCAGGAGTTTGCAACCAGTCTGGGCAACATGACAAAACTGTCTCTACAAAACATACATAAATTAGCCGGGCATGGTGGCGTGCACCTATAGTCTCAGCTACCTGAGGGCCTCAGGTGGGAGGATCACTTGAGCCTAGGAGGTTGAGGCTGCAGGGAGCTGTGTTTGTACCACTGCATTCCAGCCTGGGTGACAGAGTGAGACTCTGTCCCCTCTTCCACAAAAAAAAAAAAAAAAGATTTAAAATTATTGTAGAAAAGGCATATTTCATAGAACTAAGGAACTGGGAATAAAACACCCAATCTGGAGGAAGGGCCCAATAGGGGAAATCACGTAAATCCTCTTCTTGGAGTAGCTCTGTTTTTTTACCTTTTAAAATTGTGGCAAAATGTACATAACACAAAATTTACCATTTTAACCATTTTTTAGTGTACAGTTTAGTGGCATTAAGTGCATTCACAATGTTGTACAACCATTACCACTATCAATTTCAGAACCTTTTATCATCCAAAAAGAAACTCTGTATCCATTAAGCAGTAAGTCCAAAAGAGCTCATGTTTTAAAGGGAAAGCTATTTCAGAGCTGGAAGGACCGTATAGACTTCGAATCCAACCCCTCATTTGAATATGAGAAACTGATACTCAGAAAGGTTGAGTTTTCTAGATCACCTAACAAATTACAAATTCAGGCAGGACTGAAACGCAGGTGTTCTCCCGAGTTCCGTTCTCTTCCTCCCATGCTCAGGAGTCACACTCTCCAACAATTTGCAAGCGGGTACATCTGATATTCCTTGAAACAATCACTTAGCATTTCTCAGGATTTTTATGCTGCAGTGAGTAGATAATTTTTCACTAGAATTGGGGGAGTAGATGCTAGCCTATAAAATCCCTTCAACTGCCTTGAGACTCTGGCAGTTTTACATTATATTATTTGCATGACATTTTAATGACTTTTTATTTTTTATTTTTTTGAGACAGGGTCTTACTGTGTGACCCAGGCTGGAATGCAGTGACATGATCTCTGTTCACTGCAGCCTTGACCTTCCTGGCTCAAATGATTCTCCTGCCTCAGCCTCCCGAGTAGCTGGGACCACAGGTGTGTACCACCACATACCTGGCTAACTTTTTTTAGATAGGGGGTTTTGCCATATTGCTCAAGCTGGTCTCAAAGTCCTGGGCTCAAGTGATCTGCCCGCTGTGGCCTCCCAAAGTGCTGGGATTACAGGTGTGAGCCACGGCACCTAGCCTGACTTTATTTTTAAGAAGATTTTCTCTGTAATAATAATTGTTAACATTTGTCAAGTATCAATGCTGTGTATTATACTAGGTATTTTGCATTTGTGGTCTATCTTTAAAGCCTCAGAGCAACCCAGCAAATGGGTAATTTATATTCTTATTTAACAGGTGAAGAAACAGGCTCAGGGGGTCTAACTTGCTTGCCTACACTAATGGAGCTTATAAGTGATAGAGCTGGATTCAAAGCCAGACCCATTTCACTCCAAAGCCCCATTAGTTTCCCGTGTGCCACGCTGCCCTCTTCTCCAGAGGGAGGAAAACAATCTTGGGTTCTTTTATTCTATCCTTGGGTAATGTCTTTCCCATGCCTATCTTCACCGGATAAAATCCCACCCATCCTTCAGAATTCACCTCAACCCCAACCTCTTTCCTAATAACAGTACTAGCTAACATTCATTAAGTCCTTATTGTATCCAAGGTACTATTATAAGTGCCTTACATGCATCATCTCATTTAATTCTTACAGCATCCCTATGAGATAAATATGATCATCACACTCATTTTACAGATGAGGAAACTGAGGCACAAGGAGAATGTGTATTTGCCTTTTCAGCTCTCCCCATCAGCATGCCTCTTGAGGACTCTGTAGATCCTTATGGCCCTTCCCTGCCCCGTCTCAGTTATGTGTTAACTGTGATTCGTGTCCCCACCCCTTGAAAGCAGAAACATGGTTGTGTTAGTTTTGGTGTGTGCTGACCATCTGGCTTTTTCCTCTGCCCCCATTAGGCTAGCTTGAATTATTTATTTAACTGAATGAGACCGTCACATGTATTGGGGAGCTGGGTCTAACTATTCAAAAATAAAACAAAGAGAGTTTTTCACTGAAAAATATATTCCAGTCTTGCTGAAATTTTCAATTATTTTCTATTTGTGAATCCTTTCCAGAATTATTGCCTAGAACCATGATAATCATTATAAAAGTCCATATTATCTGAAGCAGATTTAGTGGTAGAATTTTGGAAGGAGGGTGTCAGGTCAAGTGCCTTTTCCTACTCAAGCATTTAAAGAGTTGCCAGAGTAGGAATCTGTACAGTGAAGAATGCTATGGGGCTTTTTTCTTCATTTTTTTGTATTGATTTTCCAGACACTTTAGTGTTAAACCATGCCAGAAGTGTTACGGAGATGAATCACTATTACCCAAAGGCCGCCAGCCTCTTTTCCTTCTGACAGAAGGATAATTCCACGTGGATCAAATAAATACAGATGTGTAGTAATTAGTTCTATTCCCAGTGAGCCTATTTCCCACACACTAAAGATGTGAGCGATTATGGAACCTCACCCCAACAGTTTTTATCAATGTAAACTGCTAAACAACAGGATAGGTCACAACCCAGTCTGCTGTTAATAATGTATTTATTATGTGCAACATTATAAATTAGGTATATGGACTAGAAAAAAGGACACCTTTTAACAAGAATAATATGATCTTCCCCTAGCAGCATCATATGTGCCTGGCCACTCACCTGATGTACAGTCCCAAGGCAATCAAAAGAATTAAAAATCTCATCGAAGGAACAGAGGCCTACATCGTCAGCGGACTCCTCCACAGAGATGATTTAGCTGTGGCCGATATGTTAGACATACCCATCCTGGGCTCTGAGCCTGAACTAGCTCATCTTTATAGTACCAAATCTGGAGGTAAACGTGTCTTTGACAGTGCCAATGTGGCAGTTCCTCCTGGAATTTATGACATTTATAGTCAGCAACAGGTATGTGGGGTGAACAATTGAAGCTCTGTTCAAATATTTGAAACATCCTCTTGATCTTGGACAAGTGTTCTGGAGCCAGCCCTACCCAATGAAGAATAGGTGGAATACTTGAGTTGATTTGAGGGAAATCTACTTTATTTATTTAGTTAGTTAGTTTTGAGATGGAGTCTCGCTCTGTCATCCAGGCTGGAGTGCAGTGGCACAATCTCGGCTCACTGCAAACTCTGCCTCCCGGGTTCAGTGATTTCTAGCTCATTTTTGTGTTTTTAGTAGAGACAGGGTTTCACCATGTTGGCCAGGCTGGTCTCGAACTCCTGACCACTAGTGATCTGCCTACCTTAGCCTCCCAAAGTGCTGTGATTACAGGTGCAAGCCACCACGCCTGGCCTGAGGGAATCTACCTGAGACCTTTGTGTTTAAAAGTATTTTCCTGTTAGTCTTGCAGAAATTGCTGGAATTTCCAAAATATTTACTCATCTGGAATAAGCACTGTTAAAATGTATCTATCATTTGAACCAATCTACTATCAATATTTAATGCTTTAACATGGATTATTTCATTATCGTATCAGCTAGCCAGTCATTAAATAGGATCCTAAGAAATATGAGAGTCAGTTTTCACTAAAAGCAGTGGGTTTGGAAAGCTTCTCCACTGGGTCAGATTGCAGAGGGCCTGTGTACAGAGGGCTGCAGGCTTCCTTGGCTCTTCAGGAAGCGATCTAAAGGGAGGAGGGGAAAGATCTCAGAAAAAGGGAAGTAAAACAGCTCCAGGAATAAAACTATCTGTTTTTGGTTGTGCCTTGGATGAGGTGTGGCTATGCATTCTTCCAGCAGAGAGTCAGGGCCTAAAACATTGGGAGAAATGTATTAGCCACTAGACATGTTTTCTCTTTGAGTTAGCCTTGGCAGGTGTTCTCCCATTTAACTGCCATCTGTTTTCATAATAGAGAAAATTAAAAGACAAATGGCTGTTAACATTTCCTAACCTCTGTTTCAGTACACCTCTTGACCATTACTCTGAGCCAATCACATATCATCCCCTCTCCCCGCTTCTTGGGAAACCAAAGAACCATGCACAATGAGGCAGTTTGTGAGGGACTATTTTTAGGGATCCCCTCGTACTCTCAGTTGCCTGATCATGATGCTCTCCACCTCACAGCCACTGAGCTAAATAATCAAGCCTTTCAACAAATCAGACTTTGCAGAGATTAGTTTAAAGAAACGATTAGCTTATTAAGCTACCCACAATTATTTTAGCCTTGTTAGAGTGTTCTTGGGCAATTTTCATGAGCTCAAGACAGAGGTTTCTCTTAACCCGGGAAAGACATAGGCAATTTTAGTAGGAGTGGAGTAGAGAGGATCCCCCTGAGCCATTATGTCACTTCCATTGTCATTAGCCACCACTGGAATTTGAAGATAACAAGATAGATTGCTTGACTCTGCTTCCCAGTAGAATATTTGGCTGTTATACTTATTACAGGCAAAATAAATTTTTAAATGATATCTCACACATTAAACAATCTTCAAAACTTTAAAATGTATGTGCAATATTTACATTGAGTCTTGCCTTCATCTTTACTGAGGAAATCTCAGGCAGTCTTTGCTATGAAATATTTCAGAACTGCATATGTTGACAGGAGTTAAAGATACAGCCACATTTAAATACAGTAAAATCTCCCTCTAGTGCTAGTATTCAGAAGTATGACTAAAAATCTCCTTATGGACACATCACATTTGAGAGATGTCATTTGACCTATGGTATGTGCAAATTGTATAACAATAAACCAACATTTCACTGAGTTCTACTCTGTTTGTTTGGAAAACATACATCTGAGGTCATCAAGAATTAAAATACTCCACTGAGATTTTTCCAGATAGTGACTATCCTACCTAATTTATCTGAGCATGTCAGCGTTTTGAATCTGCAGATGGGGATGAATCAGTAACACTGATTTTTTACCAATGTGCATCATAAACCTAAAGCTGGTGAAAGAAAGCTGTGATTATTTTAACTTAGGTTATTAAGTATTTTCTGACTTTCAGTTGGACTTTAGCAGTAATCATTTTTCTGCTCTTTACCAGTATAAAATGAATCACGGCTAAAAAAATTTATTACATCTTTTGAACAGATAGACTCAAACAGAAAAATGACAAATGTTTGGAACTAATATAAAGTCATTTGGTTTATGATTTGTTTTTTTAAATCTAGCATGACCACAGTGAGCATTTCCTGCTTTGATCCATAAAGTAACTGTGCAAGTTCTCTTTCTGGCACCTGCTCCATATGAAATATTGAGCAGCTTTGGTTAAATAATCAAAAATGGCGATCCTATTTTAAAGCACTGTTCAATTTTCACTTAAAGATAGCACATAATTCTTTCCAGTGGTGCAGTCTTTACAATACTATTGATCTTTTTCATTACTGTAGGGGATCCATCAACGATGCCTATTTATAGGATTCTCAGAAGCAACAAATAATAAGATTTGGAAGAAATAGATAATAATTCTGTTAGTTGAAACCTCCAAATATACATTATATCTAAATATGTAATTTTTAAAAATCTATGCCAGACCACCTTCCCTTATACTAGCAAAATAATTTTACCTGATGTTAGCAGGCCAAAGACCATTTCTCCTTCTGCAAAGTGTGATCATAATACAGCAAAATATGATTAACTATAAAATCTATATTCTCAACACATTAGAGAAAGAAACAACTTTGGAAGGCACATTTAAAAAACTTTCCTAGACTTTGTTCATCACCATATGGTTTGTAGACCAGATTTGTCATTTAAACACCAAAATTATCAGTAAACACTACTTGATAATTAGGGAGCTAAGATAATTTCAATATTCACTCTCACTGAATACCTCATAGTTGTATGAGGTTTCCAGAGACCCCAAGTATGGCCATTTTGCTCTCTCTTCCACCCTGCCACGTAGTGTAACATCCCCAGGAAGATTTGCTGGATAGACACAACCCAGAAGAACAGATTGGGCCTTTAATTAAAATATTTTTAATCTGATCGCCCCAAACTTCAACAGAACTGTAAATCATGAGGTCTTTCACACCCTTTAGTTTAAAAAAAAAATCAGTGGGCAAACAGAACTGATCCAAAAAAAAACGATAAGAGTGTCACAGAGTCCTTCAGTACTGAAAACCATAGCCAAGAGCAGTATGGGAAAGCTCAGGAGACAGAATGCTTAGTGTTATTTCGTTGCTTTCTGGGAAATATTGACTGGAAAGTCTGATAAGAAGATAAGACAAAAAAATCATTTTGTGATCTAATGAGGTATTTTTCTCCCAGGCTGTGCCAGGAGAGTATTACTTATAATTAAGTCATCTTGCCATAGACTTTTACCTGATTCAAACTCACCCCAAATGGCTTATTGACTGCATGGAAAGTGGGTTCTCTTGCTCCTCCTCTGCCTTCTTTCTCCGCTTTACCCTTCTCCACCTCTCTGTGGGTTTGGGATAGTAGCACAGTGAAGAGGGAATGAGCATAGGTTTTGGAGTCAAACCAACTTGAATGGACTTCCTACTCTGCTAGTCAATGCAGAGTAGGTGATTGTGGACAAGTTATTTAAATTAGCTGAGCCTCAGTTTATTTACATATAAAAGAAAACTAATAATTGTGCCCACCTCACAGATTATTATATTAAATGAGAAAATTCATGCAAAGAACTGACATGAGCCGAAGGCCTGGCCCCTACTGAGAGTTCAGCAATCTTAGAGTAATCATCGTTATGATGATACTGGAGCTTGGACTTCTGTTCTATCCATTAAACTTCTGCGTGTTTGAGCCCAGTTCTTGCGGGACTGTTGTTTCAAATAAAATGTGGTAGGTGTATATTCCAGGAAGGTTGCTTTCACAAATGTTTTATCTCCTCTATCTGTCTTATTCTATAATATACTTGCTTGTATCACACATATACAAAACTTGGTCAACTGGCCAGCCAAACAAATGTATTTCATGTATATTAACGAGGAGGAAATGAAATGGTTTCTCTGTTACAGCAGTGAAAAGCTCAACAAACCCCCGAACAGTTACAGGGTTCAAGACTATAACTGTTTATAGTCTTGAAACAATTAAAACATCATTTGAGGAATCAATAAGTAAACTCATAAGTCTCCAAAAAAGAAAGAAAACAATACCAATATTCAATTACAGGTATTCAAGGATTCTTTCTTTTACCTTCAAAAGCCAGCAAAATGATAATTTCGTAATTTCTTATAAATAAGACTATGCTTTTAAACATGTCTTTAGTCTCATTGGTTAATGGTTTCCTCATATCATATTTATATCACTTTAAACTTCTTTAATCTTTCTTAATAACTAGAAGATAACCAAATGAACAGACCATTAGAAGTAAAGACACAGAATTACGACAACTAAGTTAATATGATAAAAAGGAATCCCAGGAAATGAACTGTATTAAATGTGGCTGTGTCTTCGGCCCCACAGATGATAGAGCAGCTGAGTCAGCTGATAACTGATCACCTACAAATACAGCGCTGGCTCTTCAAAATGGACTATGAGTTCCGAGGAAATGGGACTGCATTTTGTGACATTCCTTCCTACCTAAAGTGCTACAAATGGGTGCTAAAGGAGAGTAGCAGATATGGCCTTGAAGACTGGAGAAAGAAATGGGCACAAGTGAGTATTCATTGGTGACTTAAAGGACTTTCCTCTCTACTTAGCTCTGCCACCTGCCAGCAGTGCCTTTCTTGGGACCTTTTTCCTTATGTACACAATGAGTTGGATTGATTGAGTTCTTTGAGTTATCTTCTTTTTTTTTTTGAAATGGGGCCTCACTCTGTTGCCTAGGCTGGAGTGCAGTGGCACAATCAGGGCTTACTGCAACCTCTGCCTCGCTGGCTCAAGCAATCCTTCCACTTCAGCCTCCTGAGTAGTGGGGACTACAGGCATGCTCCAGCATGCCTGGCTGATTTTTTCTTTCTTTTTTTTTTAAATTGAGATGGCGGCGGCGGCGGGGGGAGGGCCTCCTTATGTTGCTCAGGCTGGTCTCGAACTATTGAACTCAAGCAATACACCCATCGCAGCCCCCCAAAGTGCTGGAATTACCAGGTGTGAGCCACAAGTGGGTTATTTTCAATGTTTCTTCTCTGGGCCCTAAAAGTCCTCATTCACGTCTTCAAACTGATCATGATAATTAGGAAGTAATTTTTAAATCATATTCAGGTAACATTACAAATCTTGTAATTTGCCCTAAGTAGTTCCTGATCATGTGCTTCTAACAACTGTTGTTATTAAGCCTACTGTATTTTATTATGAGATAGAAATTCTATTAGTGAATGGTTGTCACCTAGAAGGTAATGTATAATAACATTCTTTCAGCAGTCATATGTTTTTGAAGACATTTCAAGGAAATTTATGTAACTGCTGGTCCCTGTGAGATGCTGAGAAAATAGTACATCCCAGCCAGAAAATCTCCCAGCAAAAGCTGAGCTCTAGATATGAAGTCTTAGCATGAATGGACGTGTATAGATTGTTTCCATGCACATTTGTGAAGGGACGAATCATACAGCCTTTTAGTCCATTCCACATTTGCTTAATCAAAGTAATTTTATATGGTTTAATGTATAAATTAAACCTGCCATTCTAAAACTATGTTGCTTTGCCTGGCTTTTGTTAATCCCAGATCTCCATTTTGGCTGACCTGCTGGTTAAAGCATAACTGATTAGGAAAATCTCAATGCAGATTCCCTTACTGGTTCCTTCCCTACCGGCATACATAGCAGTGGGCTGTGCAAAGTGATTTGCGTCTACTTTGAGCATCCTAATACGAAAGTATATGAATCAAGACATAAGTGATAGAGAGGGAGGGGCATACTTGAGGGAATCACATTATTCTTGGAAAGTGGAGTGATGAATAAATCTAGAAAACAGTCAGGAGAGAGAGTTCCCTTTGACAAATGTGACTGGTTTCCCCATGATCTACTCTGGGCTTCGTTCCCCGCTCCATCAGTAAATGGACTAAATGCAGTACCTGTCATGGCCAGCTTTTTACATATTATTTAAAGGATACCAAAACGAATTACTCTTCTAGATAAAGATAAAACAAAGAAAATGTATTTAATTTTGAGGCCCATAGAGGTTTCCCTTATATTCTTTTTGAACTGGATTTTTTTTCATATTGTATAGAATTTTCTTTTTAAAGCAACACTGTTAAGATTAAACTTTAAAAATATGGCTTTTTTATTTAAAACATTGGAGTGTTGATATTTTATTTAAAACACTGAAGTGTTAAATTGTTGGCCTCAATATTTCAAACCAACAATTTTTAAAGAATTCTCTTGACATTAGACTATGATAAATTTGAAATGTTTGACTTTAAAAAGTACTTAAAATACTGACATTTGGCTGAATTGTATTTGGAAGCCTCATTGTGCATTATTTAAATTTCAGTTATTTTAAACCATAGCATTTTTAATTGGCACCAAATACATTTGGCACTGTTGTTCATGTTATTAAATGCAAAGCTCTTAAATAATTAATAATCTATCTAAATCATCTTTTAAAACTTAACAAGGAAAAAATAATTATTCAGAAATCTCTTTACAGTCTGAGGCCAGTGCTTAGCCATGATAGGAAGCCAAAAATAAAAATAAAGTATTTCTGAAAAGGTGCCTTTTTTTGTAGGAGCCTAATGACATTCTTTTACCTTCAAAGTGAAATCATATTCAGAGTGGAGGTGAACTGCAGCCTCTACTGAGTGTAGCTATTGAGAATTTAGGATTAGAATTCTGCTTTGTTCCAGAAGGCCATTGTAATGGTGCACATTTAGACATCAAAGCATTACTTTACGAGCACAGGCATGTTTTAATGTCCTATTACAGTTTGTAGACCTGTTTCTTTTGATAATGAAGATGTTGTGTCATCAAGCCTAGCCTGGTACATACAAAACATATGCTGGCAGGTTATTAAAAATTTCAGCTTCTTGATGAAAGACTATCCTGCAGGCTAAGAGTCCAGAGAAAGACTCCATTCTGGGAGAATTATTAGAAATGAGAATATGACTGTAAGCACTAAATTATGTTAATACTTACAAATAGCATCATTTGCATAGCAGTTTATGATACGATACCATGATTTTTCTCATTGGTATGTTGTAGGCAACAGATTAAAAACAGTGCTGTTTATGGGAGTTTGAACCCTTAAGATTCTCTTGCCTCTCATGCAGATATTGGTTTTAGATGTAGGCAGGATTCAGCATAAATTCAAGTACCTAATATAAAAATCATCTGGCCGGGTGCGGTGGCTAATGCCTGTAATCCTAGCACTCTGGGAAGCCAATGTGGGTGGATCATCTGAGGTCGGGAGTTCGAGGCCAGCCTGGCCAACATAGTGAAACCTTGTCTCTACTAAAAATACAAAAAAATTAGTCAGGCATGGTGGTGCATGCCTGCAGTCCCAGCTACTTGGGAGGCGAGGCAGGAGAATCACTTGAACCTGGGAGGTGGAGGTTGCAGTGAGCTGAGATCACACCAGTGCACTCTAACGTGGGCAACAGAGTGAGACACCATCTCAAGTAAAAAAAAGGCTATCTATTTTTTCACCTATCCAATTTGGAACCAGAGTTATCTGGCTGGTTATAGTTGAGAATTAAAACAGTCATGAAATCAGCAGATGCTGAAAAGTTGTCGTCACAGTTAAAAAAAATCAGTAGAGACATATAGGTGATATTTTAGGAAAAGCAGAATGTTACATGATGGCCAAAATGAAAACAGAACACAACTCTTATCATTTTTTCTTGGTGATTTGGTACCAAGCCTATTCTCTTCATCCTACCAGCTAACAAAACCTACTTCCCCCAACAAGTTCCAGTAAACTCATTCACTTAAGTATTCTGGTCGTTAAGGTTTAATGAATCCACACGCTGGCACACACCGCACTCCCTGTTCCCCAGTCGGGGGTATTTCTTTTCATTTAGGAGGAATAAAGGCTTAAAGAAAGAAAGGCAAACATGTCATGGGGAGAGCCTTCCTGGGTAAACTCACCTAAGACAGTCTAGGGAAACCCAGGCAGACATTTGCTGTGGTACCAGTCCTTGTGGCTTTTTTTTGTTTGTTTTTTTCTTTAAGGGTGTCTTCCTTTCCTCAATTCCTGGCTTAGTGGCAGTGATGCTACTGGTGACACTGCTTTGCAAGAGATCTTTGTAGAACAATTTCTGTGTGTAAAGCACTAAGCTGGCTGACTTTCAGGTTACTCTCTGCAGCCCTTCCTGGGGCCGTTGTTACCCTGGAGATTCTGGGATGTGGTCTTGGCATTACTATTTTACCTCTTAATGAGAAAAAGGAAATTGAACTGGCTCTTGAATGCCGCTAGTAAGTATTGCTATTTTAGCCCTTTGCAAGAGCAGTTTTACCTTTATTTGTACTTTGGTTTACTTTGTTTGACATTTGATATTAATTTGGGGATCACCAATGGAGGAAAAAAACAAATTAGACATTTGATATTAATTTGGGATCACAAAGGTAGGGGAAGAACTATGTCTAGAAAAGGTAGAATAAACCACAGTTGTTGTTTTGCCTCCTTGTAGGAACTAAGGCAGCAAACAGAAAACACATTTCATGTCATAGAACTCCCTGCATTTACACCTCCATTGTGAAGACCTCTGTTCATTCAGAGTAGCCCTGGAACTAGGTCACAGGAGGCATTGCAGCATGGCTGAGCTTGTTGTCCCCTGTATAATTTAGTAGGTATTTATTAGATCGTCACAAAGAGCCGCTGCTTGTAATCCCCTAATTTTTAGAAAAGTTTAACGATAACATAAATACATAATCACTTTCCCCAAACAGTTTTCATTTTTGTGTGTTAATTTCTAAATATGCAGTATTTCTGATAGCTACAATAATAGTGTATATGCAAACATCAGATCTTAAATATTCTCCGTGTTTATACGTAGTCCTCACAATTAGTAGCTGTATAATAATCTCTCGTACTGATAAACTCTAATATGTTAAACAACTCAACTAAGTTGGAAATTTAGACTGTTTCCAGCCTTCTTTTTTTTGGTGGTGGGTTGTAGGGGAAGAAGGAGGGAGGAAAGATTTGTTTCTTTTCTTTTTTTTTTTTTTTTTTTTTGAGATGGAGTTTTGCTTGCTATTGTTGCCCAGGCTGGAGTGCAATGGCGCTATCTTGGCTCACCACAAACTCCACCTCCCAGCTTCAAGTGATTCTCCTGCCTCCGCCTCCTAAGTAGCTGGGATTATAGGCATGCGACACCACTCCCCGCTAATTTTGTATTTTTAGTAGAGATGGGGTTTTTCCATGTTGGTCAGGTTAGTCTCAAACTCCTGACCTCAGGTCATCTGCCTGCTTCAGCCTCCCAAAGTGCTGGGATTACAGGCATGAGCCACTGCACCCGGCCAATTTGTTTCTTTTATATTTGGTTTTTGTATACACCTCTTTTTGCTTCTGTTATTTCCCTAGGAGAAAGACCCAGGAGAATATTTTATGGCTTTTATTACATATTGCCATATTCCTAAGAAGATAGTCCCAATTTCCAAAGCAACTAGCAGAGAATAAGCTTACTAGTTTTACCACAATGTTACCACCCATGGATATTATTAACTGTTTGCACTTTTATTTTAGATATAAAAATCCGGCTTCTCATTGCTATTATTTGATTGCTAGCAAGTGATATTCTTTTTTCATGTCCTTATTATTTGTTTTTATATCAAAAACACAAGATCTTTGTTTTTTTAATGTAGATTTTTTAAATTAAGAAAAACTAGGTTATTTTTTCTAGTCATGAAACTACATATAAATTATTGTACACTTGTTTTTATATTTATTTTTGTATCTTAAAATATTGACTTCTTAGGTTATCTTTATGTATTTAGTAGTTGCCAGAACACTGGCCTACACATGAGATTAAGCATTTTGTAGACCTATGAATACACTGTTAAGGTCTTGACATTTCCTTCTATTTCTTCTTCATCATCATCATCATCAATAAATATTGCCGAGTACCTGCTGGGTACCAGGTATTGTGCTAAGCACATTACATGAATTGTCTCTTTTTTTTGAGATGGAGGCTCACCTTGTTGCCCAGGCTGGGGTGCAGTGGCACGATCTCAGCTCACTGCAACCTCTGCCTCCCAGGTTCAAGTGATTCTCCTGCCTCAGCCTCCCAAATAGCTGGGATTGCAGGCATCTGCCACCACGCCCGGCTAATTTTTTATATTTTTAGTAGAGATGGGGTTTCACCATGTTGGCCAGGCTAGTCTTGAACTCCTGACCTCAGGTGATCCACTCACTTCGGCCTCCAAAAGTGCTGGGATTACAAGTGTGAGCCACTGCACCCAGCCAAATTGCTTCATTTAATCTCAGAAAAGCCCTGAGGTTTTTACTCATTTACTTCCACGCCAATTTAAGGTATAAGGAAGATATTATTATTCTGTTTACGGATAGAGAGGCTGATGCTCAGGAAGTGATTTGCTTAAATTTATAGCTAATAAATGATTGTGCCAATAAATTATTGAACCCACATCTGACTGCTGCTAGCCCAGTGCTTCTTCCACACTGAGCCACGTACATTTAAGAAAGACCCTCTTCATTTGAAAGTCGTGGAGAAGTGTTCTCCATCAGGTCCTTGCCTTTGTGACTCATACCATGTGCTGCCCTTGTGGCAAGTTTTCTGCTTTCCAGAGATTTGTGGGAAACACAAATATTCTTGGAACACAGAGGCCACTGCTCTCAAATTTCTTCCCTTTCCTAGATGACAGAATTGCTGGTGTCCGTTTCCCACAAGGCAGCAAACTGGGAGACAAAGGGACCCATCAAGACACACACCTCAGAGCCAAGAGGAGGGGCCCTGCTTGGGAGTTTCTAGGATTCAGCCTTTGTAACCCAACTGCCTCACATAGCTGGTTATGTGCATGGGTGATGAGAGAGAATTTTAGACATCACCCTTTGATTGTTCATGAGAATGACTGATTTTCAGTGCCTTTCTCAATTTAATACACTCTTGTGATCATTTTAGTGCATCTGTAGATTCCCATAAAGCTTGGAGTAGACTACCTTCACAGTCAGATGTAGCATTAAAAATGTGGTAAGCGTTCTAAACCCTGGTTTTAGCCCAGGGCAGTTGATCACTCCTGTAATATTTTGTAATCCCAACACTTTGGAGAGCCAAGGTGGGAGATGGCTTGAGGGCAGGAGTTCAAAACCGGCCTGGGCAACATAGTAAGACCCTGTCTCTGCAAAAAATTTAAAAATTAGCTGGGTGTGGTGGTGTGTGACTGTATTTCCAGCTACTTAGGAGCCTGAAGCAAGAGGATCCCTCGAACCCAGGAGTTTGAGGCTGCAGTGAGCCATGACTGCACCTCTACTCTCCAGCCTGGGTGACAGAACAAGACCCCTATCTCTAAAAGCAGAAACACACTGTTTTTGTTTTTGTTTTCCAAAAATAAGCAACCAAATATTTTATTTGTTTTTGTTGTAATTTTTTTAGTCTCCTATTCCAGGTTGACAAAGTAAACAGCCTTTTAAGCAGAATGAGTATTGGAAAAGGATGGTCATTCAGGGTAACTAAGAGGTAGTTTGGCTTCCAGGGGTTCCATTGCCCAAGGACACCTAGTTTAGATGCCCGTGCTCACTGGGGGATAACCATAGGGAAATTAATTCAGCTCTCCAAGTCTCCTTTTCTTCATCAGTAAAGAGAGATTAGTACCTGTCTCATGGGGAGGTGGTGACAAGTAAATGAGAGAACTCTGTGAATTGGCTAGCAGTGTGCTTAGAGCATAATGACTTTAAGAAATGCTACCTATCATTGTTGTTACTATTATGAGATTAAATTGTATTACAACAAAATGCAGGTAACATTGAACAAGCACATACAGCTTAATCTTTCTTTGGTGATTTAGAAAGTTCTTTAGGCTCTGGTAGGCTTCCAGGATATTACCATCTACACCCATCAGCTGAAGATACAGAATGTTGGTTGATCCAGTTGTTCCCAGCCTACGCTTTACCCAGACAGTGCCTTCGAAAGAATAAGTCTTCATAGCGGCCTGCTTTCTTATCATTTAGAAATATAAAACAGTTCCATTTATTTGAACTTCCTATGAGTTGAATAAAGAGGCTTGACAAAGTAGAGATTATTCTGACCGAAAGATTGCAAGCCGGTGGCTTGATTTTCTGGTTCCAGTTGGTGTATTTTCTAATTAGTGTAGCAGCACGTCACCACAATCATTGGAAAGTCTTAATCATTTACATATTTGTCTTTATCTCTGAGAATGACTTAGAATGTTTTCTTCCAGTTCAGTGGCTATTTTCACGAAGCTGCCAGGGTTGAGTGTGAGGTGCTTCTCTGTGCCTGAGGAAGATGACAGGAGAGGGAAAATTGCCTCCCCAAGTGACATGAAAGCCAGGGCACCCCTTCTGAGGACCCATAATCATCAGCTACACAAGCTGTTGGTTTGCGTGTCCTATTGATTTAATATGCTTCTAATCAGTACATAAAGCTATGGGCCTGCAGTGTTAATTTTTCATATGCTTACAAAGTACCCTTTGATTTTCTGTCACACGTTAATTACAGCGTTTTGCCATTAAATAGGAAGCTTTGTGTAAACTAATTACTAGGTAATCATTGTCTACTGCAAGCGTGCTGTTTGTACCTTTTATTTTATTCTAAAAATGCACAGATCTCACAGTCTGGAAACACTCTACCTTCCAGCCATTAGCTCTCACTAATTCATAGCATTATTGTGGTGAGAGTGTAGGAGTTGTAATTGTTGTGGTATCAGAGCTGTTAATTACCGGAGTAAACAGTTGAAATGGTGCCAAGGTCTATTGTACAAGGCAGAGAAAAGGAGGCTTAAATGTTACTCCCACCATCTGGGGACTGGAGGAGAGGCAAATGCTTGAAAACAGCAGTGAGGCGCTATCGCCGCTTCAGCTCCAGGGTTGGCGGCCATATGGATCCCGAATATTTTGAATCAATTGAATTTAACTGCCAGTTTTTCGCAATAACAGCGTGGAAGGAAGGAATAAAGCAAAAGATGAGAGGAACGAGAATTGGTTAGTGTTCTCACATCCAGAAAGCCCCCGTTGGAGGCCTTTTGGAAAGGTCCGCTTTGCTGAAAACCACAGAGCAGGCATGGGCATTTGGAACGGTTTCAGAATGAGTTTTACTCTGACGGTGACTGTGCCATTTGCTTCTGGTCGTCTGTCCTTGGTGCCCCTCGGTGAGACAGGGATGCCCTTGAGAAGACTCAGACTTTCCTGTCACTGTGCCAGATCCAACAAAAATCCTGACTTTGGAATTCGCTGATTTACCATCCTGGCATTTTAACAAGCATGGTATGTCAAACAAAAACAATCAATATATAATGCTACTACATCTGCCTCAAGTGTGTGCATCTGCACACATGGAAATATCAAAGAAGGCACAGCTCTTCACTCTGATTAAGAAAAGTCACTGCTTGCCCATTCCTTTTGCATAAAATTAAAATATAAATTCTCCTGATAGTCTCTCATTTCATTCCACAAACTCACTCCTCTCCCCCACTACTTGGATGAAAAATCAAGTCCAAAGGGCACATGTGTTTCCTTTTGTTTTTAATTTTCAATTAAAGAGCTTTCATCAGCATATGCAATTTTCTCAACCAGCGATATTTCTGTAAATGGAAAGAAAGACCCTATTACTAGTAATGATAATTATGGCTACTTCCACTTCTGGCTGATTTTAAAACCACATGGTTTCTGCTTTAAAATATTGCATAATCTTTAGAACAGGCATGTGTATTTACTTGATGTCACTCTTGTATTTCAATATAATTTCCTTAAAACCATTTTCCAATGTTAAAAATATTTTTAAAACACCAGTTACTTGCTGCTGTAACTACTTTTTAATATCATTCCCCAAACATGAACATATTCTTCTTTTTTTAAACCACCCTGGATTATTTATTTTTAATTGTTCCTTTAGCAGATGTTAAAGTAATTTCAGGGAGAAGTGTAAACAACTCCTTGAAAGAAAAAGATCACAGGCCCTCACATACACCATGAACCAAGGACAGGGCTTGTCAGGGCTTTGATGATGGCAGTTTTGTCCCAGGGAAAAATTTTCCTGCCTTTGTGTATGTGCAAAGTTCAATTAAGAATTTCAAGAAGCATTTAATCTTTATCTATTGAAACCCCCAGCATGCAGCGCGCAGAGGGTGAGCCTAGAAAGAAAACCACAGCCCCCTGTGGTGAGGGGAAAAAAGAAACAGCAGTTTAAGTGCTGGAAAGTTGAAAGGAATGAACCTCTCTAGTGTTTGTGGTCGGGGGCAAAGCAGTTGTGCTGAGCTTTGGAATGGAGGCACAACATATGTGCCTCAGTTGGACAAAACGCTTCTCGAGTCAAATCAACTGCTAGGCCTGCGTGTTGGTGCAAGGTGGAGGCCTAGATAATGAGGGACAGACTCCTCGAGAAGCAGTGAGTGGATAATGCCACATAAGTATGGAATTATATACCGCATTTTCACCATTCTGTTTAATGAGAGCCGCCACCGCAGCGAATCACTTGCCACACAGCCGAAATGGGCCATTAGCTATCAAGGGAAAATTGTCTTTGCCGCTTTCAGCAGATGGAGCAAATATTTTACAAAGCAATTTTACATACCAAAAACATTTGTGTGCCTTGGTAATGTTGGCTGTTTTACATTATGCTACCTTCTACAGCAGCATAATTTTCCATCTCATCGAAGGCAAAGTTGGCATTTTTGATTTTTAAATTCTCAATTAACAATTAAACATGGAGTATTAAAGCAGTCCTTAAACTTTAAGTAGGTGTGGGAAGAAGTTTATGACTTGCCAAAGACATTTTCATTTTTTCTTCATCCTCTCAGCATATTTTTGCACTCTAAAGAGGGACTGTTTCTAATAATTTTGATGGAAAAGAATGAGTGGAAACTCTACTACTGATTGCAGAATGAGAGTTACCAGTGCACACAGTGATCAGAGCATTTGCTGGCTTAAAACCCCCATCACGAACAGTGGATACACAGTTTGGTTCACCCATTTGCATCAGTTTAAAATGTTTTAAGTTTCAAGTAACAGAAAACCCAACTCAAAATGGCTTTAAAAATTATGAGAATGTATTATCTCACAATGGCTTTACAAATAAAGAGAAATTCTTATCTTAGCTAACTGAAAATTCAGCATTGGTCTGGCTTCAGACATGGCTCAATGATGCCACCAAGGTCCCCGTTACTTTCCACTTCTCCTCTGTACTGTGCCCTGTTCTAAGGCTGGCCATCCTTAGGGTTACAAGATGGTTGCCAGTAGTTCCTGCAGTTTGCCCCTGCTCAAGGTGATAGGAAGAGAGAACACATCTCATCTGGTTAGCATTCTCAGAAGAGCATAAAGCTGCTTTCTCAGAAGGCCCCAGGAAGTGCTTCCTAATATCTGATTGGTCTAATTGGGTCATGTGCCCATCCTGAACCAATCACTGTAGCCAAGATGCGGTTTTGCTCATCAGGGCCAATCCTTGCAGCTGAGTTGGGGAGCATCACTCTCAATAACTCCCATAGGCATGGGGAAAGGACAGGTCCTGAAAGAAGTTTGAAATATTATTACCCTAAAGAGAGGACATTGATGCTGGGCAGCCAATAACAGAGTCCTGTGCTACCATATTTTCATAAATTTGACAGCACTGACTTAGCATCATCTGTGGATGATGTAATCCAACCCAGACGGAGCATTTGTGCCTTGATGGCAGTTACTAGCACAGATTCCACTGCACCATGACACACTGTAGCAATTGGGTTTGAATCCCAGTTTTGCTACTTTATGCCAGTGCGACATGAAGAAGGGATGATACTATCTACGTCACAGAGTGGCTGTGAGAAAATAAATGTAAACTACCCCCACCCCTGCACATGCCTACCTCATGTGAGTTGTTAATAAATAAAAGCTGTTATTTAGCCTAAAAAGTGAAGTAGCTTTAGTCAATGAATGCAGTATTAAGCGTTAGTCGTTAGCTTTAGTCACTTAGCGCAGTGGATATTTTGCTGTCTCCCCCTAAGATATCTTGAATTTCATTCAGTCAGACATCTCTTCCTTCACATTTACACTTTCTTGACAGAAAACGAGAGCAAGAGGCAAGGTACATACTTGGTAGACAAGAATCTCTGGGGTGCATCAGTCAGGCTGGTGGAGCCTCGTGCCTTCTGCAGATGTCTTGGAACCTTCCGCGGTCCTGACGATTGCTGATGCACTCTGAGAGGTAAATGTGGGCATTGGACAAAGGGGCGGGGGCAAGCCTGTGCAGTGGCAAAGATGGGGCTGAAATTTCTTCTGATTGAAATTGCCCTAGAGCTATCAGCTCCACAAAGCTCGCAGCTAATTGCATTCCCAGAGCCAGTGCAATCATGATGGAATGAAAATATGGAATTCAGGCGGGGTGTGGTGGCTCACACCTGTAATCCAAGCACTTTGGAGGCCAAGGCAGGCGGATCACCTGAGGTCGGGAGTTCAAGACCAGCCTGACCAACATGGTGAAACCCCGTCTTTATTTAAAAAA
>NW_022436995.1:8308722-8418081 GCF_009761245.1 Sapajus apella
TTTTTTTTTTCTTTTTTTTTTGAGACGGAGTTTCGCTCTTGTTACCCAGGCTGGAGTGCAATGGCGCGATCTCGGCTCACCGCAACCCCCACCTCCTGGGTTCAGGCAATTCTCCTGCCTCAGCCTCCTGAGTAGCTGGGATTACAGGCACGCGCCACCATGCCCAGCTAATTTTTTGTATTTTTAGTAGAGACGGGGTTTCACCATGTTGACCAGGATGGTCTCGATCTCTTGACCTCGTGATCCACCCGCCTCGGCCTCCCAAAGTGCTGGGATTACAGGCGTGAGCCACCGCGCCCGGCTATTTTCTATCTTTAATCATTTGTTGAAACTTAAAACTCACCTAGTGACCTCACACAAGGCTCCTCATTCTTAGTGCCTTCGCGTCCCATTTTAAAGCACATAGTGGTGGCTGCCGCAGAGTGTTGCTGAAAGGAAGGAATGAGATCATGAGTGTGAATTTGTGACTAGAGAATTTTACAAATACCGTCCTCATGATTCACATGAATTGGAGTGTTTGTCTGTTACGCAAGGGGCGTGTGTGTCTCTCTCTCTGTGTACCTAAGTTTGTTTTGAACAGAATAAACTTGAATAGCTACAGATCTTCCCTATAGGGCAGATGCTCTTGGAGTTGTGTAATTGTGTTTGAACTATGCAAAATGATACAAACTAGAGAACAGAAACCCTCCCAAAAACTGAGAGCTTGCATCTGATGTTGATAGACTGTTTGTGGCCATTGGGACCTGTTGCTTCTTGGAAAAAGGGTGTTCTTAGCTTGTTATGCCACTGCTGTGATGGAGTCTTTTGCTTCTGGATTTGAGCTGTGGCCTAACCCACCAGCTCACAAGCAGCTTCTGCGTCCCAGCAGAAACCAGGCTGTAAAGGGTTGTTTTGTTGGGGGAATAAAATAAAATGAAACCCTTACTAAGAATGTCACTTTTCTGACCTTACTTGAATATATGAGCTGCAGGTCCTGCTGTATGTTTTTGGTTTGTTTTGTAGGGATGGGAAGACAATTTTTGTTGGTACAAAGGCTGTTCTTAGCATAATCCTTGCATTTCCCATCTGACACTTTCAAAATAAAGAAATAAAGTTACTACCCCTCTCCTCTTAGCCCACATTATTCCTCTCCATGTCTTTTTCTTAGAGAATGAATCATGGCCCCAAGCTGCCTCTGTGTGCCCCAGCATCCCTATTTGATATCACCCTGCCAGTGCCTTCAGCTGTGTACCTCTTATGGCAGGACACGATGACTCCTCCAGATTCCAGCAGCCAACTTTCCTCTAGGAAATTAACCCCCTTACTGGGCCTTTGTGCACAGTGAAAACTCTAAGCAACGAAGCAGAATGGCTGGCTTTGTGAGCAGAGGCAGTGGCAGAAGCCTGGCACAGTGTCCAGATGCCACACACAGGCAGCAGGCTTATGAGTTACTTATTGGCCCCCACATAGTATGTTGCGTCTGAGGTGACACTTCATAAATGCTACCTCATTTATCTCCCCGATACCCTTTAGAGGCAGGGAATCCCATAAAGTCTACCCAGGAAGAATCTATGGTTCTTAAGCAGCCTTCCCTCCAGCTGCTTCCTGGGTAGCAAGGAGGAGCCCGTTGAGAAGCTTCATGTTTTGTCTTATTCTGTAACTTCAGCTTTAAGGACTACGTCCTGTGTTTACCACCATCATGACTCATTCCATAAACATTTAGTGTTCCCTGTGCTAGGCACTGGGAGACCAACCTCAAAGCCAGCACCCATGCCATTAAGCAGCCCCGAGAGAGCCAGAGAGCAGGGAGAAAGGACACGCACTGGAGTGGGACAGAAAACTTCCTGGAGGAGGTGTGGCTGGAACTACCTCAGGAAGGATGAGGAGGAGTCAGGAAGGGGAGGAAGAGAAAGAAGGAAAGCAGAGGAGGACCTGATAGGGGAAGGATGGGAGCTGGGCAGGAAAGTGAGGCTGTTAGGAGTCAGAGGTCATATCATGAGGACCTTCTTCATCTGTCGTATTGAGCAGTTTGGACTTGATCCTCAAGTTGAAAGAGATTTTTCAAGATTTAGGTGGTAAGGCTTTTACTTGCTCCTTTGCCGCCTTTTCCTCCTCTCTCCCCAACACCAAAAAAACCCAAAAGAACCCAAAATACATAACCACTTTTTTCCTAGTTCATTTGTTTAAAAGACCTGACATTCTGTAATTTTTGATACATAGATGAATGAATGAACAATTTCTCTTTAGACCCTCTTGGTGTGAATCAGCACATAGCGTATAACCGGGTACATGATTTCACATTCTCCAGCAGTGGGGCAGAAAAGGCCATTTAATCAAAACAGAACAAAGAAATTCCCACTTTCCTGAGAGAGGGCCTGGGCTGTGAGACTTTCTTTCCTTGCCATTCTGTTTTCCAGAGAAGAGTGGGACTCCAACCCTTCTGTGTTTCATTGTCCCAGCTTTGGGGCACTTCATAAATCAGAGACATTTGGTCTTCCTTGATAAAATGGAATGGTTATAACTGAAACAAGCGTAAAACAAAAGAAAGATGGGTTTGGGGGACTGTTCGGAGAAGGTACAAATAAGGGGTCCAGGTTGCTGGAGCTGCGCATTCCACATGCTTGTTTATAATTTAGATGCAAGGCTTTGGGGCGATCAGGTAATTCACAGTAAAGATCAGAGAAAATGTGTGCCGTGTATAGGATATGAAGGGCGGGGAAAGGCCCATTGCCTTGACAGCAGTTCTGCTTGCCTCTGCACCACAAGGCAGAGCTCTCTGCATGAGCACTTCCCCAGCCCTTCTTAACAGACCTTCTCCCACTGTGTAGGGACTCATCCTGAAGTGAGTGTGAGCCAGGGCCCTCTCCACTTCTCAGGGCATTTCTGTTTTGTATGTCAAGCACTTACTAAGACAACTGATGAAACTCTCCCACCAAGATTTTCTGGGTATTTCAGAAGTTATTCAGATTTTCTGAACCTGCCGAGAGCACAGTGTCAGATGTTTGTCTTCTATTGTGGATTGTCAGTGGGCACTGGACCTAGAATCAACCAGCTGTTCCAAGGAGTTGGGGCAGTGCATAGAGTACAATCACTTTTTAATGGTAGGGAAATTGGAAATAAGCGTGTATGATTTTTTTTTTTTTTTTTGAGATGGAGTCTTGCTCTATAGCCCAGGCTGGAGTGCAGTAGCGTGATCTGGGCTCACTGCAGCCTCTGCCTCCTGGGTCCAGGTTAAGCAATTCTCCAGCACGACCATGCCCAGCTAATTGTTGTATTTTTAGTAGAGATGAGGTTTCTCCCTGTTGGCCAAGCTGGTCTTGAACTCCTGATCTCATGATCCACCCACCTCAGCCTCCCAAAGTACTGGGATTACAGGTTTGAACCACTGTGTCCAGCATATGTATAATTTATTATATTCCAATCCCACCCCCAAAGCTGACTCCTCCAAATTACTGAGCCATCACTCAGATTCGGAAGTTCCCCTGCAACGTAAAGCAGATCTGAGTTTTTCTTGTCAGTGCCCCATATTTTGAATATGAATATTGTCTATCATATGAGTTTCTATCCAGTACCCTGCCTCACTTCTGGCAGAAATAAAATCTGAAGAAGTGGCTTCTATTTGAAAATGTTTAGATAGTCTAAGAGGAAGAACATCACAACTTAGGTCATCTAAAAAAAAGTATGTCCTCACAAACCAAGACTTTTTATATCAAAAGCAGACTTCTTATTCACTTGAGGATTCCCTACTGCTTTCATTTTGACAGGAGGCCCTTCAGTCTTTAAGCTGTTTTACAGATGGTATGGGACCAGCCTCACATCCAGACAATTGAGACTGTGACCTAGGGGGGATTTCAGGCAGACTGAGGCTGGCCCCAATACTCCTTTCCACCTAACTCTTCCAACCCATCCCTACCTAAAATCCCACCTTTACAGCCTCAGCCCATAGTTTAAGGCTTTGATGATGAAGCTATAGGATGCAGACATCCACCAACAAGGGGGAAACAGCACATATTAGAGATGGAAGATGACTGGATGCCGTAGCTCATAGCTGTAATCCCAGCACTTTAGAAGGCTAAAGCAGGAGGACTGCTTGAGGCCAGGAGTTTGACACCAGCCTGGACAACATAGATCTATCTCTACAAATATTAGCCGTGCATGGCACGCACATGTAGTTAAGGCCAACTGAGAGGCTAAGGCAGGAGGATCACTTGCGCCCAGGAGACTGAGGCTTCAATGAGCTATGATCACACGACTGTACTCTAGCCTGAGCGACAGAGCAAGACCTTATCTGAAAAAAATGTTTAAAAAAATTTTTTTTTAATATATGGAGGTGGCTAGGTGCAGTGACTCATGCCTGTAATCCCAGCACTTTGGGAGGCTGAGGCGGGTGGATCACCTGATGTCAGGAGTTCGAGACCAGCCTGACCGACATGGAGAAATCTCATCTCTACTAAAAATACAAAATTAGCCAGTCACGGTGACACATGCCTGTAATCCCAGCTACTGGGGAGGCTGAGGCAGGAGAATCACTTGAACCCAGGAGGTGGAGGTTGCGGTGTGCCAAGATCATGCCATTGCATTCCAGCTTGGGCAACAAGGGCAAAACTCTGTCTCAAAAAGAAAAGAAGGAAAGAAAAAGAAAACACTTAACCCCACATTTTATATAAAGGGAAACGGAGACCCAGAGTGGGGAAGGCTATTGCCCAAGGACACTCTGCTAGTCAGGCTGTCGGCAGCAGTGGGTGTGAGACCTGGTTCCCTGATGCCCAGAGAGAAAAGTGCCTTTCAGAGACAACAGGCACAATTAACAATTTTTAGGGGGCCAAATCACTTTTGAAATATGAAAACTGACATGGCTGAAAAAAGAGAGAACATTTTCAAAATGGCTTTCTGACTCTGGGTAAACAGTAACCACATTTTTTTTGCCTGTTGGAGGCCTGGTTTTTAATCACTCCACAAGCAGTTTTCATTTCTGTAGTAAAATTGCTTGTGGTTCTATTTAATTTGTTTCTGCAGGAGCCAGCTTTGGTGAAGATCTCCGAGGAGCTGGCGGGCATTTTAGCACAGCACGCACAGCCAGTCAATGAGAAACGGTTCCCGACGTGGAGGAAATTCCTCCAAACATTTCTCAGTCAAGGTAAATAAGACTGTAAAGTTTCTATTGAGGATTAGTCTACACAACCTTGGATTCTAGTTTTGGGTCAACTGGGGCCAATTTAAATACTTTGCGTCTCCTGTGTTGGTTTAGTAAAGAGCTCCTACAGTTTTCTTTTTTAAATGTTGCCTAAATATTTATCTTACACCCAGCCTCTTAAGTAAATAGGAACCTAGCATGCCAAGCATGGCATGTGGAGTTCCAGATCTCAGGCCTTTTTTAACACCACAAACTCCTCCCGAGAGGTGGGCTTTGGAATCAGATTACCTGGGTCTGGACCCCGTCTATGAGCTTAAGCAAGGTTCTTAAACCCCTCGAGGCCCGGTTTCCTCACTTGCCTGCCTTACAGGGTCATTGGGTGGACTCAATGACATACAGATATGAAAGTTTCTACCACAGAACCTGACACAAAATCATCTTTAATAAATGTTAGTTTCAGGGCCTGGCATAGTGGCTCACGCCTGTAATCCCAGCACTTTGGGAGACTGAGGTGGGTGGATCACAGTTTCAGGAGATCGAGACCATCTGGTCAACATGGTGAAACCCCGTCTCTACTAAAAATACAAAAATTATCTGGGCATGGTGGCGCGTGCCTGTAGTCGCAGCTACTTGGGAGGCTGAGGCAGGAGAATTCTTTGAACCCGGGAGGTGGAGGCTGCAGTGAGACAAGATCATATCACTGCATCTCAAAAAAAAAAAAAAAAAGCCGGGCGCGGTGGCTCACGCCTGTAATCCCAGCACTTTGGGAGGCCGAGGCGGGTAGATCACGAGGTCAAGAGATCGAGACCATCCTGGTCAACACGGTGAAACCCCGTCTCTACTAAAAATACAAAACATTAGCTGGGCATGGTGGCACGTGCCTGTAATCCCAGCTACTCAGGAAGCTGAGGCAGGAGAATTGCCTGAACCCAGGAGGCGGAGGTTGCGGTGAGCCGAGATCGCGCCATTGCACTCCAGCCTGGGTAACATGAGCGAAATTCCGTCTCAAAAAAAAAAAAAAATTAACAGTTTTTAGAGGGTCAAATCGCTTTTGAAATATGAAAACTGAAATGGCTGAAAACATTCAGCTTGATGACAGAGTGAGACTCCATCCCAAAAAAAAAAATAAAGTGTTAGTTTCTTCTTCTGTTTTCTAGGAGAGCAGAAATAGTCTCACCTCCAGTTCTGAATACAGCATTTTCAAACAAGGGTTTGCTACAGTCCAGGAACAAAGCAAGCCTCCATTCCTTTCCTCCTCCTCCTCCTCTTCCTCCTCCTCCTTCTCCCTCATCCTCATTTCCTAACAACATTGGGTGGTCCATGAATGAGGGAATGAATGGTGGATGATGCCTACCTACAATCTCAGAGGTCCCTGTGGGGGTGCTACACAGGGGGCCACGCCCATGCCACAGCCCTCACTCTCTAGCAGGTCACAGTGCAAGACAGCTATTATATTCTTACCCACATGCACCAGAAGAGAGGGTTGGTGTAACAGACCACAGAAGGCATCTTTCCACTACTGTCAAGTGATAATAATATCAGCATTAATCAATAATGATAAGATAATGTCATGTCAGATGATAACAGCAGTAACAACAGCACAGTGATGATATTAGCACAATGATGATAAAATGGTGAGCTTAGATAGTGCTTACTATGTGCCAGGCACTCTTCTAAGTATATTATGTTAACTTATTGAAGCTTCCTAACCATCCTATGTGGTGGGCACCATTATCACCCTCGTTTTATAGAAGTGGAAACAGAAGTACAAAAGATTCACCCCAAATCACTCTGCTAACACATAGAAGAGCCCGTTAAAAGCTACCTCTGTGCTGCTCCAGGAGCCTTGAGCAGAACGAGTAGGTACATTTATCAGGGCTTATCTTAGCTCGGTGTATGAGAGAAGATTAGAAAGGACAGATCTGTTGGTTGTTGGAATACACTGGCTGGGCAGGGTGTACTGGACACCCCGTTAATGAATTATTTAAGCAAGGGGCTGAATGGCAGCCATCTAACAAGATGGCTGAAAAGAGAATCTTTGGGGAGGACAGTTGTGCTAGACAACTTCCAACATCCTTTCAACTCTAAAATTTTGTGATTCTATAAATTTCCACATATACCCACCGACAGACAAGTCAAAGTAAAGAAAGTCAACCCCATGCATACATGGAAGAAAATCAAGTAGCTACCACACACAAAAAAGATCAATAATAAGGTGTTTTTGTCTCTGTTTTTTTTTTTTTGAGATGGAGTTTTGCTCTTGTTGCCCAGGCTGGTGCGATCTCGGCTCTCTGCAACCTCCGCCTCCTGGGTTCAAGCGATTCTCCTGCCTCAGCCTCCTGAGTACCTGAGATTACAGACACATGCCACCATGCTCAGCTAATTTTTGTATTTTTAATAGAGACGGGGTTTCACAGTGTTAGCCAGGCTGGTCTCGAACTCCTGACCTCGTGATCTGCCTGCCTCAGCCTCCCAAAGTGCTGGATGTACATGCGTGAGCCACCATGCCCAGCCTAATAAGGTTTCTTTAAAAGTTATGCGGGGAAGGCTGGGCATGGTGGCTTAAGCCTGTAATCCCAGCACTTTGGGAGGCAGAGGTGGGCGGATCACGAGGTCAGGAGTTTCAGACCAGCCTGGCCAACATGGTGAAACCCCGTCTCTACTAAAAATACAAAAATTAGCCAGGCATGGTGGCACGCGCCTATAACGCCTGTAATCCCATCTACTCAGGAGGTTGAGACAAGAGAATTGCTTGTACCCCAGAGGCAGAGGTTGCGGTGAGCTGACATTGTGCCACTGTACCCCAGCCTGGGAGACAGAGCAAAACTCCTTCTTGGGGAGAAAAAAAAAAAGTTATGCGGGGAAGACCACGATGATCTCCAGGCCCGTCCAGGTCAGGGTGTTAAGAAGTTTCCAGATCTTCCAGCATCAGCCTGCGAAAGCCTTCCCCCAAACTATTTCTTTTCATGTGAGCTCTGTAGATAAGAAAGGCTTTCCCAGCAACGATCTCACCTGAGCTATGTAACCACAAGCTAAGGCTTCACCTCCACCTCCTGTCCATCTTTATCCTGTTTTCTCAGCCATGCTTATTTATGGAGGGCTGTATAAGCTTTATTAACTCAATTTTCTTCATGAAGAGACCGAAGCTCAGAGATGGGAGGGACTTGGGCAACACAACCAATAATTGGTAAATGGAACACAAAGTTAGATCCTACAATTTTAGCACATTTTAATACCTGGTTCTTGAAAGTCATGTGTTTTCAAAGCTTCTGCCTTTCTCTCAACCCGGTGCAGACAGCAGGCCCTGCATCAGTGGTCCCTTACTGAGCCAGGTTGTCCCCCAGGTGTCCCGACGCTAAGGTCAGCATCTCCCTCCCTCCAGCTTCCACCATTGCCTGTTTCATTCCATGTATATTCTCTCCGGTGTGCTTATGGCCACAAAATATGCTTATGGATTTGATTTCTAAACTGTCATAGGTTTATATCAAAAGCAGTACTTTTAAATTTATCTTTTGAGATAGGGTCTCACTCTGTCATACCAGACTGGAATGCGGTGGCACAATTATAGCTCGCCGTAGCCTCTGCCTCCCAATCTCAAGCAATGCTCCCATCTCAGCCTCCTGGGTAGCTGGTACTACAGGCACACACCACCACGCCCTGCTAATTTATTGTTTAAAATTTTTTTGTAGTGACAGGGTCTCACTTTGTGGCAATACCTTTTTCGGAAGAGGAATTAATTGCTTTGAGTGGAAAAAAATAACAGTGCAAAGGTTATGGTCGTGATGCTGAGAAGATAATACAAATAAGCTTCTTTGAAATAAAATACCTAAGTAATATTGTAAATTACAGATGATAGTGTGTTTCCACTGAAGCACTCTCTTTCAAAACGTAGGTGACAGCTAAAGCCACAAAGTTAACTAAAGCATAGAGACTCACTAGGTTTTTTGCTTCTGTAGATTTTTATCATTGTTATTTTGTTGCATTTACCTTGCCAAATCCCCCAGTGACTGGTATTTAGGTACAGCACGCAAGAATAGGCCTCATTTGAAGAAAAGAATGTCTCCAGCCAACCAAACAGAAAAATTAGGGGTTGAATATGTACCCTCCAAAATCAGTTTTCCTTCTGAAACTTGGTGTTCATTAGGACTACCTCTGACCAAATTGATAGACATTTAAGGAAAGTGTTTTTTTTTTTTTGTATGAAGTAACAGATGACTGTGTTTGAGAACTGCTCATTTTTTTTCTTTGTATGCTGTTCAAAGTCTGTGGTTTTCAACTATAGGCAGAGGTCACAATTATGCCAGCACATTTGTGAAATACAGGCCAAGTTTCTCTTAATGCTGTCGGGTTCTAGATGGCACCTGTCTGTGCAACACTTTGTTTTTACTTTTAAATTAAGTTATCTAACTCTTTACAAATAATATCTTAAATTTTTTCTCTACAAAGAGGACATACACATTAAGATTTGTAAGTTGGGCCTAAAAACAGAAGACTGGGGCTATGTGATGTTTGTGGACACCAATGAGATAGCCCACAAATTAGACAGAAAAATGTTGTTGCTGTGGTTGAATATCGGACTTGCCTCTATGATTTTGGGCATTCAAAGCAACAGATAAAATGTAATAAATTATAAAGCTCCCATTATCAGCAGAGAGCATACGTGTTCTTCAAACACAGCAATATCTCTTGGTTCTATATTTTATAAACATTTCATAACTAGCTTTATTATATAGGAGTCCCTTGGCTGACATGATGGTCAGTGTTCTCTCTCCCTGAAAAAAAGCCAAAACCTGTGAAACCTTCAAAAAGCAGTGAAGTTTACCAAAAAGAGCACATCATCAAGATGCCAACTGTGGATTATGGGCAGTTAATTCCCCTTGAGGGATTTGACCATAATTCTTGCGTTCACTGTTAAATGAATTTTGGGCATAGACACAGTGATCTTCACTGTGTCTTCAAATTATAATCAGAATCAAAACTACCATTCATTGAGCCCTACAATATGCCAAACATTGGGCTAAATACTACAGATACATAGAGTATGTCTAAGATTCACAAGGATCTAATGAGGTAAGCTTTATTATACCCATATTACAGACAAAGAAAAATAAGTTCAGAGAAGGTAAGCTACTTGCCCAAAGTCTCCCAAGACATGGCAGATGCAGAATCTGAGCCCAAGTCAACCAAAGCCTAGATGCTTCCTTCCTGCTCCAAATGGGCACAGTCCCTGTGAATGTGTCCTTTTACCTACTCCATGTTTTTCCCACCAGGAGGTGTGATCGAAGCATTCCCACCTACAGATAGTGTCACCAACCTGACAGTGGACATGTTGATAGAGCCCAATGGGAAAATCAGCGTGCTGTCAACAGGGGACCAGCTTCATGCCGAAAGCCCCTTCATCTCCTCTGGTACCACCATGCCTCAGACCTCAGTGGATCCCCAAGTTCTCATGTATTTGTGCCTCCAAATTGGAAAGGCCTGCAAAATGAAGGATGTGGTTGGCTACTTTTCTATAGATCTGGTGACTTTTATTGATCCAAGCACCTTGCAACAGCAGGTAAGTTGAATGGATGCCACATGAAATGCTAAAATATGTAATGACTCTGTACCCTGCATACCAGTACAACAGGGAATATGAGGGATTTTTTAAATTCACTGATTCTCTGATGAACTAGCTCTAAATTCAACATCTGCATGGCCCATGTGAATCCAGGTGAGACTGGGCTTTATGTCTGGAAATACAGGCCCAGAGTTTTCTCACTCAGAGACAGTAGGAGTTTAAAGAGTGACTGAGGTACCGCTGGAGTTGAAGAATGACTGAAGCTATGTGCAGTGGCTCACACCTGTAATCCCAGCACTTTGGGAGGCTAAGGCAGGCAGATCACTTGAGCTCAGGAGTTCAAGACCAGCCTAGGCAGCATAGCAAAACCCTGTCTCTACTAAAAATACAAAAATTAGCTGGGTGTGGTGGCGGGCGCCTATAATTCCAGCTACTTGGGAGGCTGAGAAAGGAGAATCACTTGAACCCGGGAGGCAGAAGTTGCAGTGAGCCTAGATCACACTGCTACACTCCAGCCTGTGTGACAGAGTGAAACTCCATCTCAAAAAAAAAAGTGACTGAAACTCATCCCTCACAGTTCACAGCTCTGTTGATTAGGCCCTCAGTTCTGCGCATTAGCTTTATGCCTATGTGTCATGAAACTATTTTATGCCATCTAGAGAGTGAACCTGTCTAGAGCCTGTTTTAAATAGAAAACCAATCACTAGAAAGGAGTTAAGAGTTCACATTTCTATTCCTTTTCTTATCAGTTGTTCACCCACAGGTTAGATTGTCTCATTTTTTTCTTTAGAAAACATATTGAGAGATACTTCAGAAATACCAAAAGGTCTAAATAATAATATAATCAATATCATGGGCCCCTGCCCAGCTTAAGAAACAAAGTGTGGTCAATGCCACCTGCAATCCTGTGTGCCCCTTGCCAAACATATGGCTCTTCTTTCTCCTAGAGGCCAGGAGGAAGTTACCGTCTTATACTTGGGGTTTTGATTCCCTTTCATGTCTGTATACTTTTCACCGTACATGGATACATCTGAAAATAATGTAGAGTTTTATTTTGCATGTTTTTAAGCATTTTGTAGCTTATGACATTATTATTATTTTACTGTATGCTTTTATTTATTTAATATTCCATTCATGAGATTCTTCATGTGCATAGGAATGGTGCTGAGATATAATATTTAGGATAAATAATCTTTAACCTTTTTTACTTTGCTTTTCCCCCTAAAAGTATAATGTTCAAGTTCACTACTATTTCACTACTCAGGAGGCTGATGTGGGAGGATCACTTGATCCCAGCTCACTGTAGCCTCAACCTCCCACCTCAGCTGCCGTGAGCTGGGATCGCATCGCTGCTCTCCAGTCTGGGTGACAGAGTGAGAACCTGTCTCATTTAAAACTCGTGTTTTAAAATGTTCAGTTGCTCCTCTCTTAGTGCTGCGTGTCCAGACCTCTGTCTAAAAGGCAAAATGACCTCTTGGCCTCCCTCTCGATAGCCTCTGGTTATCAGCGTTGGAAATAGACTTTAGTTGTTTTAGGATCATTATTCTCAGTTTTGCAGTTCTCCCTTTCAGTCAGATGATGGTTTTAGAGTGAGAGTTTATGTTTTTTGGCAGTTTTCAGCTTGTTCAATAATCATTTTCCATTTGCCTTCCTGGACCCTCCATTCGTTTTACATTCTGTTCTAAGGCCTATATATTGAGAGAGAAAAGGACAAACTGAAGGTCGTTTGGAAATCTCCCTGTGGTGGAGGCAGGAGAGAAACAACGCCCCCTGGGGAAATATGAATGCCAGGGATGCAGGGGGAGGAGAGCCAGAGGAGGCTGCCCTCCCCAAATATTTGTCATAAGAAAGAAAGGTTGGCTGGGCATGGTGGCTCATGCCTTTAATCCCAGCACTTTGGGAGGCCAAGTCAGGCAGATCACTTGACCCCCAGAGTTCGAGACCAGCCTGGACAACATAATGGGACCCTATGTCTACAAAAAATACAAAAAAAATTGGCTGGACATAGTGGCATGCACCTGTAGTTCCAGCTACTCAGGAGGCTTAAGTGGGAGGATCACTTGATCCCAGCTCACTGTAGTCTCAACCTCCCGCCTCAGCTGCAGTGAGCTGGGATCGCATCACTGCACTCCAGTCTGGGTGACAGAGAGAGAACTTGTCTCAAAAAAGAAAAAAGGCTGGGCATGGTAGCTCACACCTGTAATACCAGCACTTTGAGAGGCCCAGACGGGTGGATCGCTTGAGGTCAGGAGTTCAAGATGAGCCTGGCCAACATAGTGAAACCCCATCTCTACCAAAATACGAAGAAAAATTTAGCCGGGTATGATGGCGGATGCCTGTAATCCCAGCTGCTTGGGAGGCTGAGGCAATAGAATTGCTTGAATCCAGGAGGCAGAGGTTGCAGTGAGCCAAGATCATGCCACTGCACTCCAGCCTGGGTGACAGAGCAAGACTCCATCTCGAAAAGAAAAAGAAAGAAGGAGAAGGGCTAAACCTGTGGTCCCTGAGACAATAGGAAGGATGGAACTATGGGGACAGTTGACTTATGGTTTTTATTTGTGTTTGGTATGAGGAAACTTGCACACAGCAGTCAAAGGATCTTCTCCAAACAAAATGCCAGTCCTTCCTTGGGCTTACCACCCTTCCAGGCTTCTGGCAGAAAGGTCCCACCCTTCATTTTGCTGGTTCCGGGTTCCCGGCCAGTCTTGTCTCACCCTAACTCGCCCTCTATTTTGGTCTGGTCCATCCACAGAGCCTGTCTCATTCCCACTTACTTATCATTTGCCCTCTGCCATGAGGACTTGACACGTGCAGTTCCTCCACCTTAAATGCTCTTGCCTTGTCTTTTGACGTACTTAACCGCCTTCCCAGCCAGCATATTTCAGCTCAAGCCGTATTCATTGAAGCCCTTCCTGACCTTCCTAAGTCAAATACCCCTTTTTTAGATTTTCATATCATTGTGTAGCTCTTCCTCATACCACTTATCTCAGTTACAAGTTTAAACTTATTTACATGACTATTTGATTCACATTTGTCTCCTCCTACCGACCGTAACCTCTTTTAAGTGCTGTGTTTCTTTTTGCTCCCTCACTGTATTCTCAGCATTTACATCTGCCCTGGCACAAAGTGGGTATTCAGTAAATATTTGTTGAATGAATGAATGAGGAATGGAGGAGTTCTAGCAGATGCTGGATGGTGTTGCTAAGGCTTTTGAAGAAGGAGCTCAGATAGTCATTGGATGTATGGGATAGATAGATATTAGATGCTCTGATTTTGTCATACTATGAATTCCCCTTGTCCCTTCCCATAAATACTTCAGTATGTGATTATTTGTGTTATAGTTATTGACAGAATATTGCAAGAAATTATCAGTGACCACAACAAAGGGTGTTTCTACATTAGCAAGAGAACTATGTTTGTTCCATGTATATAATAGATTATTTGCAAATCACTGGCATTTTTTCTAACCATTTTGCAAGTGGTATCACTTCAGAAAACACCTTAATTTTTTTTCTAATTGGCATGCCTTGTGGTGCCAGGAAGCAGCTGACAGGCATATTATCAAGCTCTCATTTTTTGTCAGTCTAGCAGGTTAAAATAAATTTTGTTTTAGTCAGCATTTCTTTGATTATTAGCGAAGATCCACACCTCTTCTTATGTTTGTTTGCCCACTTACGTATCTTTTCTTAACTGCCTAATCATATCTTTTGTGCCTTTTAAATTAGACTGTAATACAAATGTTAATTTCCTGGAGCTCTTTGCATACTGGAAACTGTTACTCTTTGACTGTTCCACATCTTGTAAGTACCTTCTCTTAGATTGTCATTTGTGGCTTTCTCCTCTCCATGTTTCGCCACCATAAAAAAATTACTATTTCCTCCTTTGTAATTGATTAGTAATATTTTTTAGAAAGGCGTTCCAGGAGTTCCCCAATAGTGCATTGCTTGTCAGAGTCCACTCAGAACACTTAGCATCTATTGCCAACTTTTTCCTGAATCCACCACCATTATGATAGCGGTAATTTTCTAATTCTATGGAAAATTTTCTGGTAAAATTTTGTGTCGAAATTTCTGGCAATCTACTGCAGAAAACAATTTTCCATCTCCACCTTTCATTTATGTCTGTATGTCTGTACGTGTTTATATCAGTGTGAACTCATAGGTTTCTATTTTATTTAATGGCTTGTATTTTGATACTTTCATAGTTTTGATGTGCAGTTGTTCCAGATTTGGCCAGTGGGAGACCCTTCAGGGTGTCTCTTGTGTCCTTTTGACATGTCCTCATCATTCTTTGAGCATGTCTTACTTTCTGACGCAATAAGATGTTCCAGGCTCATTTTTTTTATTTTTCTTTCCTCAGACCTAGGATCAACCCAGAAGCCCTGTAAGATCTGGGCTCTTAGTGCTGTCATTGCTTCTAGAGTGTCATTCCTTCTGAGACCTCTTGGTGGACAGAGCTAAGAAGTACATGTATTACATATGTACAATACAGACACAGAATTATACACACATATACGCATAGAAACACACATATGTACATATATACACATGTATGCATCTGTAACTATTTCTGTATCTATCAGTGTTTATATTATAAAACCATGAGTTCCTGCCAGCATCTCCAATTTCAATCCAGCACCTCAAGGTTCTTTCTAGAATTCCCCTTTTGTACACTTAAAAGTAAATATCTTGATGGACATTCTGCATACTCTGATTTGGGGTACAATTACAGTGTATCCACATTGTATACATGTATCAAAATAGCACATGTATGGCCAAAATATCTGTAACTATTATATATCAATTAAAAAATATTCATAAAAAACCCAACCTCCAACCATTATTTTAGCTTACAAATTTAAAAAAAGCTACATAGAGCTTGGAACATAGTAACTGTGTGCATTTACAAAATAAAATCCCGGGCCAGGTATGGTGGCTTATGCCCATTAATCCCAGCACTTCGGAAGGCTGAGGCAGGAGAATTGCTTGAGCTCAGGAGTTCAATACCAGCCTGGGCAACATAGTAAGACCCAGTCTCTGCCAAAAAATTTTAAAAATAAACAAAATTAGACAGGCATAATGGCACTCATCTGTGATCCCAGCTATTTGAGAGGCCCAGGTGGGAGGATTGCTTGGGCCTGGGAGGTCAACACTGCAGTGAGCTGTGGTTGCACCACTGCACTCCAGCCTGGGCAACAGAGACCCAGTGTCGAAGGAGGAGGAGAAGGAGGACGAAGAAAGGAAGGAAGGGAGAGTGTGGAGGGGGAGAAGCAAAGACGGAGGAGGGAGGAGGGAGGAGGGAGGACAAAGATCCCAGAAACAGAAAGATTGAGATAGTCTAGAGCAGGGGTTGGTAAAATATGGCCTGCAGGCTAAATCTGACCCACCATTCATTTTTTATAAATAAAATTTTATTAGAACACCAAAAAACAAATACCTTCTCCAACAGTGAGAAGCTTGAGTCTTTGTCCCTCAATGTAGTTGCTTATTTGCTCAGTTTACATTTGTTCAGTGTAGCTAATCTCCCAACTACTCTTGCCATCTCCTTTGCCTGCTCTGCCTGCGCCCTACCCCTCCATGCCTCATGCGCTTGGAACCCAGTCCTGTCATTTGTGTTTTATTTCTAATGTTCTTTATCATACTAAAGTTTCATATAGTCAAATCCAGCTCTTTTTCTTTTTTCTTTTCTTTTTTGTTGTAGAGATGGGGCCTTGCTATGTTGCCCAGGCTGGTTTTGAACTCCTGGCCTTGAGCCATCCTCCCGCCTTGGCTCCCCCAAAGTGCTGGGATTACAGGTGTGAGCCACTGCACCTGGCCTCTAACTCTTCTTCTAATTTGCTATATTACCTTGAGCTTATCACTTTCTCTCATTTTCAGTTTTCTCAGCTGTAAAATGAGGTTAGCTTATTTTGCACGTCAGGTTACCTACAGTTCGAAAAATTCTTTATTTTAATAACATCGTAAGATACTTATTTTCTATATCAGCAAATTCAAATTTTAATAATACCCACTTTTTAAAATTTATCACCAGGAAATAATCACAAAGATTTAAATATACATATATTAATCACATCATTATTAAGAATAGCAAAATATTTCAAATAGTCTAAATTCCAACAATAGAGATTTTTTTTTTTTAACACAGTCTCACTCTGTTGCCCAGGCTGGAGTGCAGGGGCATGATCTTGCCTCACTGCAACCTTTGCCTCCCAGGCTTAAGCGATTCTCATGCCTCAGCCTCCCAAGTAGCTGAAATTATAGGCATACACCACCACACCTGGCTAATTTTTGTATTTTTAGTAGAGACAGGGTGTAGCCATGTTGGCCAGGCTGGTCTCAAACTTCTGGCCTCAGGCGATCTACCTGCCTTGGCCTCCCAAAGTGCTGGGATTACAGGCATGAGCCGTCGTACCCGATCTCCAACAATAGAGAATTTTTAAAGCAAATTATGATAGACCAATGAAATTGAATACTATGAAGACATTAAAACTAATGTTTTTAAAGAATCTTTAACAGGAAACTTTATAGAATAGATAAAGGTAAAAAGCAGATCACAAGCAATATATGCAATATGATAATTTCATAAAAAGAAAAAAACATACAAATGCAGAGTTAAAAGAATCTAAAGATTTATGCTAAGATGTTGTAAGTCATTATTTCTGGACAGCAAGATGGAGGGTGGCAGAGTAATGGTCCCCTGAGATATCCATACCCTAATTCCCCAAATGTATGAACATTATCTTGCATGGCAAAAGGACTTTGCATATTGATTAAGTCAAGGATCTTGAGATGGGAAGATTATCTTGCATTTTCCAGGTAGCCCCAATATAATTATCTAGGTCCTTTTAAGAGAGAGGCAGGAGGGTCATAGAGAAGGATTTGAAGATGCTGTGCTGCTGGCTTTGAAAATGGAGGAAGGGACCATGAGCCAACGGCATGAGCCAGTGAATGCACACAGCCTCTAGAAGCCAGAAAAGGCAAGGAAACAAATTCTCTTCTGTAGTCTCCAGGAGGAACGAAGCCCTGCCCACATCTTGATTTTTTTAGCCCAGCGAGACTTCTGATGCACAGAACTGTAAAATAATAAATCTTTGTTGTTTTACGCCAGTAATTTTGTGGCAGTTTGTTGCAGCAGCAATAGGGTATTAATATAGAGGGTGGTTGCTATTTTGTTCTTTGTGATTTCTGCATTAACATTTTAAAAAGTAAATATGTATTATAGTCCAGGCTCAGTGGCTCATGCATGTCAACCTGGCACTTTGGGAGGCTGAGATGGGAGGATCACTTGAGTTCAGGAGTTTGAGATCAGCATAGGCAACATAGCAAAACCTCTGTCTCTACCAAAAAAAAAAAAAATTAAAAATTAGCTGGGCATGATGGTGTGTACCTGTATAGTCCCAGCTATTCAGGAGGCTGAGCCTGGAAGATGGAGGCTGCAGTGAACCATGATTTTGCCACTGCATTCCAGCTTGAGCAACAGAATGATACCCTGTTTCAAAAAAAATCATATTTCTAATCAGAAAAAATACAAGAATAATAATAATAAATTTGTATAGAATGTTAGAGTTTGCAAAGCTCTTTCACATATATGAGCTAACTCACATATACACAGATCTTACAATAGACATGGGAAGCAGAAAACTGAGCTGACTGCATCCACTTCAAATTCATGCCCACTGGCCTCAGCTGGGCCCCATAATTTACCATGCAGACATGGGAAGAGCAAAGGGGACTGGGGCCAAGGCAAAAATAGATAAAATGACAGCATTGCATCAAGCAGAGTCCCACAGTTGTGAATCAACTCCAGATAGGAAAGTGGAAAATCCTCTCTAGACCTAAGGAAATGAGAATGAGGTTCTAGCAGAATAGAAGAACAGCTCTGGAAATGGAGGACTTCAATATTGGAAGCATCGAGCAGAACACAGGGGCAGTTTGTAATAAAGGAAGAAGGGGCCAATCCCTGGGAAGTGGAGATGGTAGAGCATGGTCTAAGACTACTCCTGCCAGTGGATTTAGGGTTTCGGTGCCCTAGACATGGGGAAATTCCAGACCTTCAGAGACAGCTTGCAGAATACATAGCCCTCCAGAATATGCAGAGCTACAAGGCAGCCATGCTGGAGATCTGGCCTTCTCACATCACGATGATATTATGTGAAGGGATCCAAGCAGTAAACAAATAGCAGCAAAAGCTATTTCCAAGTCGCGATGGGTCCTGGAGCCAGGGCCAGTGATGAACAGTTTCTAGTAGGTTCTGGGAGGAACATGAAGTACCTACTAAAGGCTTTAAGTTGAGGAAGATGACATGTTCATTGAACAAACACCTTTGGAGGACCTACGCTGGCTTTCTGTTAGGTGGGGAGATAAACGACATCTCCCATATCATGATAAAGCTTATTTCATATCCATCATCCCATTTTATTTGCTATACATGCACACAATTGTTTTATACTTGTATTGATTCACAGGTACAAATATTGCCTCCATGAGATTTTTCTAATCCTTTAGAAAATGTACTAGGCCTTGAAATTTTTTTTACCTCTTCATGATGTCTAATACAATGATATGGTCACATTTGGCCAGCCACCTGATCATTATTTGTTGATTTATGGACTTTTGGAACTTCTAGATGATCCAGATCTTTTGCAGTTACTTACTCGCTTTTGGGAAACTCTAAACAAAATAAGTGTTTATTGAGCATCTATTGTGTATAAGCCATTATGCTAGGTGCTAGAGAAGCTACAAAAATGCAAAAGATGTGGAAGTGCCTGCCTTTAGGGAGTTCACATTCTGGTTGGGAAGACAGGCTTGAAAAATGAGTAGCAAGAAAAGGCTTCAGTGACAACTACATAGAACAACAAAGAGACATTAAAAAGGTCGTGTCTGTTTAACTGCCAGTGATTTTACTGCACAGATTCAGACAAGAGGAAGATCCCTTCTATTTGGAGCAATCAAGAAAGGTTTTACAGAGAAGGTGGGATTTGAGCCGAAAGATAATTAGGATATGAGAAGGGTAAGAAACAGGCTGTGAAGGGTGGTGGGGAAAACAGCACAGAACGCATGGATGAAAATGATGATCTAAGTCTTACAAACCTCATACTGGCTTCATCTCATATAAATATACATTTGTATAGTAGTTCTTCCATTCCTGTTTCTCAGATAAAAGTCTCTAAACAAATAGATTGGCAAAAATGCTCTATATGAAAATCCCCAAATTAAAAAGTCCTTTTAGAACAAGCTAATGTCCTGGCCAGGTGCGGTGGCTCACGCACTCAACACTTTGGGAGGCCGAGGCAGGCAGATTGCCTGAGGTCAGGAGTTTGAGATGAGTCTCGCCAATATGGTGAAACCCCATCTTACTAAAAATACAAAAAAATTAGCCAGGCATGGTGGCATGTGCCTGTAATCCCAACTACTTGGGAGGCTGAGGCAGGCGAATTGCTTGAACCAGGGAGGTGGAGGTTGCAGTGAGCCGAGATCGCACCGCTGCTCTCCAGCCTGGGTGACAGAGGGAGACTTTGTCTCAAAAAAAAAAAACAAAAAAGAACAAGATTATGTCCTGCATTTGCAGGGACATGGATGGAGCTGGAGGCCATTATCCTTAGTAAACTAATGCAGGAACAGAAAACCAAACACCACATGTTCCCACTTACAAGTGGGAGCTAAATGATGAGAACACGTGGACACATAGAGGGGAACAACACATCACTAGGGTGAGCATGATGGGGGAGAGGATCAGGAAAAATAACTAATGGGTACTAGGCTTAATACCTGGGTGATGAAATAAGCTATACAGCAAACCCCCATGACACAATTTACCTATGTAACAAACCTGCACATGTACCCGAACTTAAAAAAAACAACAACATTGTTCTTTGTATTTCACAGGAAATTGAAGATATGTAAGGTTCATTAATTATCATAGAATTTAATTTAGTCAAACATTTCCTACCTATATCAATATTTTTTTAGATTGTAGCCTCTTGTTTCTTGAGGAAAATGGTCATCTGATGTTTACCAAATAAAAGCTTCAAGTGAGAAAAAAAGGAAAAAAAGCTATTTTAGCCTGGGCAACATATCAAGACTCATCTCTAAAATTAAAGATCAAAAATTAGCTCGGCATGGTGGCACACATCTGTAATCCTACCTACATGGGAGGCTGAGGCAGGAGGATCGCTTAAGCCCAGGAGTTGGAGGCTGCAGTGAGCTGGGATCACGCCACTGCATTCCAGCCTGGATGACAGAGCAAGACCCTGTCTCAAAAATAAATTAATTAACGCTTATTTTAGATAACTGTGAACTTTGAAACAACAATCTTTATTATGAGCATTGATAGTTATTATGGTATTTTAAAAAAAAAAAAAAAAGGAAATGAAGGAAAATCCAATCTTTAAGAAGAATTGATATGAAAAACAGCTACCCGAGACTAGTAATGGCCCTTCCAATATATAAGGTTAGCTACAGAAAGGAAATGAGACGTCACAAAGTACAAATTGTGAGGAAAGATGAAAATGGAAGCCCTGATATATACTGGAGTCATCCCATAAACTCTGAAAATGATTTCTAAGAGTTTCTAAATACAGGATATCTGCGTAGAATTAAAAGAAAATCTGAAAATATTTTCATTGCAATGGCGATGGGTTCTGGCCACAGTCTTTCCGCTAACTTGTATGATACTGTAGGCAGTTCACTTGACCTGTCTGAGCCTTGTTTTTTGTTAGCAGCTGGTAAATTCCTGCCCTCCACCTCACAGTATGTTCTGAGAGGCTGAGCTGTTCTTATTAAAGGTGCTGTTCTTATTAAATCAAATGGCATAACCACATGTAAAACTGTCACAGGAGCCCTCAGCAGGTTCTCAAACTGTGAGTCGAATCAAAATTGAATTAGCATTATTTTTTAAAGTCACTGAGCATTACCATCGTCTCAAAGTGACATATAAGCATCAAAAGTGAATGTATTTATTTCAGAGAGTGGAAAAACCAAAGTCTATAGAAATATTATAATTCCTTCTTGTTCACTGCTGTATACCCAGCACCTAGCACCCTGTCTAGCATATAATAGATGTTCAATAAATATTTATTAAATGAATGAATGAATACTTCTCTCTGAGTGCCCCCTAGTACTCTCATTTGCAAGATCTCCCTATCTCTGTTTTCAAGATATACAAGGTATTCACCAAGGGAGCTCAATGAGATTTACTTTTTCTCTTTAGGGAAGGTATTTTATTTATATGGAAGAAGGTTAACAGAGTATATCTAAATTAAAATTTAATAGGCCTTTGGTATAAACAGAAGAGCCTATTATTCAGTGTTTTAAAGTGCTATAGTGGGCAGATTGTTAATCACAAGTTAATACCTAGTGAAGGGAAAATACATCCCAAAGGACTTTGAAGCATTAAAGTAAAAGACCTTCTCCCTTTAAAAGGCCTGCATCTTTGTGTCAATGAAAGAGACCTGTAATATGCAAGTAATAGTAATGGTGATGGCAATGATGATGACTTCTACCTTAAGCACATGGGCAATGATGACAAATTTTTCCAGTGAAAATTGCAATTCTGTTTCTTAACACTGATGGTGCAGGTAAACTAGTGGCCAGCTTTGCTATGTATATATTAACATCTGTGACTGTCCTTAAATGTTTGGTTAACTGCCCTTACATTGTGAACCTTGACATTGAGAAGTATTGAACCCAAGCCTAAACATCAGCTCTTAGGTAGAATTTTGGTCGATCAACATGTAACAGACCTAGTTCCTCTGTTTACATCAGTTGTTCCCCCAGGACTTCGGCAAAAGATGCCCATTCTCATTATGGAGCTCTTTGCTTCTTTTCAAATAAAACCAAGACACCTCTCTGGACTTTGGGATCTTTAACTTGAATCACCAGAAACATGGCTAGGGCTAGGAAAATCTGGGCACTCACACTGCACCCTGCTGTCTTCAGCAAGTATTACATTTCTGCAGGACTCAGGAGGGCAGGAGGTAGGAAAAAAGGAAAAGTCTCCTTACTAACACCAACAAAGACCATAAGATTCTTCACCTATGAGCATTTATAGCTTGCCCCAGCATTCCAAAACAAAGCTGAAAGTTGTTCCTACTTCCAGCTGTCACCTGTGGTCAAGACTTTTTATGTGCTAAATTTTCTCTTGCAAAATTGTCCTTCCCCCTATCCCAGCTTTACTGAGGTATAACTGACCCAAAAAAGATATTTATTTAAGTTAAACAGCATGATATCTTGATATACATATACATACATATACATTGTGAAATGATTACCACAATCAAACTAATTAACATAGTCATCATCTCACATGGATGTGTGTGTGTGTGTGTGTGTGTGTGTGTGTGTGTTCAGAACTTAAGATCTACTCTCTTAGCAAATTTTAGGCACGTAATATGTGATTATTAACTATCGTCACCATGCTATATGTTAGGTCTCCAGAATTCATTCATCTTATAACTGAAGGTTTGCATCCCTTAACCAGCATTTCCCCATTTCCCCCACCTTCCAACCCCTGGTAATCCCTTTTCTACTTGCTGTAAGTTGCTATAAGTTTTATTCTTTTGGATTCCGTATGTAAGTGAGATCATGCAATATTTGTCTTTCTTCGTCTGGCTTATTTCAATTAGCATACTATTCTCCAGGTTCATCCATGTTGTCACGAATGACAGAATTTCCTTTTTTAAGGCTAAATAATATTCCAATGTGTATGTACACACATACCACAATTTCTTCATCCTTTCATCTGTCATCAGCTAATGCTTATGTTGTTTCCAGGTCTTGGCTGTTATGATTAATGCCGCAGTGAACATAGTGGTTCACATATTGCTTTGAGATTTTATTTTCTTTGGATATGTACTCAGAAGTGGAATTGGTGGACCATATGGTAGTTCTGTGTTTAAATTTTTGAGGAACCTCTGTACTGTTTTCCACAGTGGCTGTACTAATTTACACTCCCACTCACAATGGATAAGGGTTCCCTTTCTCTATAGTCTCACCAACACTTATCTTTTGTCTTTTTGATAATAGCCATCTAAAGAGGTGTCAAGTGATATCTCATTGTGGGTTTGATTTGCATTTCCCTGATGATCAGTGATGCTGAGCACCTTTCATATACCTGTTGGTCATTTGTATGTTTTTTCAAAAAAGTCTATTCAGGCCAGGTATGGTGGCTCATGTCTGTAATCCCAGCACCTTGAGAGGCCGAGGTGGGCAGATCACTTGAAGCTAGGAGTTTGAGACCAGCCTGGCCAACACAGTGAAACACTGCCTCTATTGAAAATACAAAAAATTTGTTGGGTATGGTGGTACAAGCCTGTAATCCCAGCTACTGGGGAGGCTAACGCACAAGAAATGCTTGAACCAGGGAGGTAGAGGTTGCAGTGAGCCAAGATTGTGCCACTGCACTCCAGCCTCTGTCTCAAAAAAAAATGTTGGCTGGGCAGGGTGGCTCATACCTGTAATCCCAGTACTTTGGGAGGCTGAGACAGGTGGATCACTTGAGGTCAGGAGTTTGGGATCAGCCTGGCCAATATGGTGAAGCCCCATCTCTACTAAAAATACAAAAATTCGCCACGTGTGGTGGTGTGCGCCTGTAATCCCAGCTACTCAGAGGCTGAGGCATGAGAATCTCTTGGACCCAGGAGGCAGAGATCGCAGTGAGCCAAGATGGCACAACTGCACTCCAACCTGGGTGACAGAGCAAGACCCTGTCTGAAAAAAAGAAGTCTACTCAGGTCCTTTGTCCATTTTTAAATCAGATTATTTGGGGGTCTTTGCTATTACTGAGTTGTAAGAGTTCTACAAAATTATCCTTAATATTCATTTTAACTTGATTTTACCTGTAATGTAAATGTTGGAGTGGCAAAGTACAAGGTAATTTGCTTAAGGCCTTGCCTATTTCTTAAGACAACCCTGAATCACCCCCTCCCAGCACATGGCACCCCCTGACTGCTTCTCTCATTGATCGTGTCCACAAGACTCTCCAGAACACACGAGCTTGGTGGCTCCATATTCAATAAATGCATTATCGAGACCCTCTGAAGGAAGCAGACTATTCCTGCAGGACCTGGGAGGTACCCCAAATACTGTGAGTGCCCCAACTGTGGATTTAGGAAAGGGAGACCCTTTTCTCCCAAACACATACCCCCCTGGAGAAGCTGAAGGTCTGTTTGCAAGAGAAGTTTCTCACTTTACCTGGTGCTGAGTCAGTTTAGAGATCTGAGCAAAATACAGGGGTAGAGGAAGCAGCAGAAAGGCCCTGGGAGCTCGCTGCATACCCAAATAGCCCATTCCTGCCTGGCACCACAGGGATCCAACAGGAGGGTGCCAGAGGTAGAACTCCACAGCGAGAAGGAATTCTATAGCTGAAGTTTGTAACAACTCGAATGGGGCAAGAAACCTCCTGGCCAGAACTCGGGGGAGGGTGCAGATCGGGTATGCGGACTTCACAGGCAGGGAGAGAACCAAGCCCTTTTCTTTCTAGCCTGGGACAAGTTTTCAAGCCCGTCTTACCCTCTGCCTGGAAACAGACTCTGGGCTGTTGTGGGAAGGCATGGTGGGAGTGAGACCAGCCCTTTGGATTGCATGGGAGCTGGGCGAGGCCTGTGACCACCAGGCTTCCTCCACTTCCCTGACAACCTACATGACCCAGCAGAGGCAGCCATAATCCTTCCAGGTACATAACTCCAGTGATCTGGGAACCTTACCTCCATCCCCCACAATAGCCAAAGCAAGAGCCACCCAAGGAGAGTCTGAGCTCAGACACGCCTAGTCCCACCACCACCTGATGGTCCTTTCCTATCCACCCTGGTAGCAGAAGACAAAGGGCATATAATCTTGGGAGTTCTAGGGCCCCACCCACCGCCAGTCCCTCTCCACGTTACTACAGCTAATGCTTTCTGGAAAGCACTGCCTCCGAGTAGGAGGCCAACCAGACAAAAATAGAGCATTAAACCACCAAAATTAATAACCGTCATGGAGTCTATTGCACCCCCCACCTGTCACTTCCACTGCAACAGGTGCTGGCATTCACAGCTGAGAAACCGATAGACAGTTCACATCACAGGACGATATGCAGACAACACAGAGTACCAACCCGGAGCTAGGTAGACTCAGTGGGTGGCTAGACCCAGAAGAAAGACAACAATCACTGCAGTTCAGCTCACAAGAAGCCACATCCATAGGAAAAAGGGGAGAGTACTACATCAAGGGAACACCCTGTGGGACAAAAGAATCTGAACAACAGCCTTCAGCCCTAGACCTTCCCTCTGTCAGATTCTACCCAAATGAGAAGCAACCAGAAAACCAACCCTAGTAAGATGACAAAACAAGTTTTCTTCAACACTCCCCAGAAATCACACTAGTTTACCAGCAGTGGATCCAAACCAAGAAGAAATCCCTGATTTAACTGAAAGAGAATTCAGGAGTTTAGTTATTAAGCTAGTCAGGGTGGGACCAGAGAAAAGCAAAGCCCAATGCAAGGAAATCCAAAAAACGATATAAGAAGCGAAGGGAGAAATAGTCAAGGAAATAGACAAGTTAAAGAAAAAAATGATCAAAAATTCAGGAAACATTGGACACACTTTTAGAAATGCAAAATGCTCTGTAAAGTCTCAGCAATAGAATGAACAAGTAGAAGAAAGAAATTCAGAGCTTGAAGACAAGTTCTTCAAATTAACCCAATCCAACAAAGGCAAAGAAAAAAGAATAAGAAAATATGAACAAAACCTCCAAGAAGTCTGGGATTGTGTTAAACGACCAAACCTAAGAATAATCAACGTTCCTGAGGAAGAAGAAAATTCTGAAAGCTTGGAAAACATATTTGGGGGAATAATCAAGGAATACTTCCCCAGCCTTGCTAGAGACCTAGACATCCAAATACAAGAAGCACAAAGAACACCTGGAAAATTCATTGCAAAAAGATCTTCACCTTGGCACATTGTCATCAGGTTATTTAAAGTTAAGATGAAAGAAAGAATCTTAAGAGCTGTGAGACAGAAGCATGAGGCAACCTATAAAGGAAAACCTATCAGGTTAACAGCAGATTTCTCAGCAGAAACCCTATAAACTAGAAGGGGTTGGGGACCTATCTTCAGTCTCCTCAAAAAAAAAAAAAAAAATTACCAGCCAAGAATTTTGTAGCCAGTGAAACTAAGCATCATATATGAAGGAAAGATACAGTCATTTTCAGACAAACAAATGGTGCAATAATTCACCATTACCAAGCCACCACTACAAGAACTGCTAAAAGGAGCTCTAAATCTTGAAACAAATCCTGGAAACACATCAAAACAGAACCTCTTCAAAGCATAAATCACACAGAACCTATAAAACAAAAATACAACTTAAAAAGCAAAACAAAAAACAAAACGAAGTATACAGGCAAACAAAGCACGATGAATGTAACTGTACCTCACATTTCAATACTAAAATGAAAGGTAAATGGCCTAAATACTTCACTTAAAAGACATAGAACCGCAGAATGGATAAGAACTCACCAACCGTCTGCTCCTTGAGGAGACTCACCTAACACATAAGGACTCACATAAACTTAATAGGGTGGAAAAAGGAATTTCATGCAAATGGACACCAAAAGTGAGCAGGAATAGGTATTCTTATATCAGACAAAACAAACTTTAAAGCCACAGCAGTTAAAAGAGACAAAAAAGGGACATTTTTTAATGGTAAAAGACCTTGCCCAACAGCAAAATATCACAGTCCTAAACATATATGCACCAAACACTGGAGCTCCCAAATTTATAAAACAATTACTAATAGACCTAAGAAATGAGATAGACAGCAACACAATAATAGTGGAGAACTTCAGTACTCCACTGATAGGTCTAGACAGGTCATCAAGACAGAAAGTCAACAAAGAGACAGTGGATTTAGACTATACCTTGGAACAAATGGACTTAACAGATATATACAGAACATTTCATCCAACAACTGCAGAATACACATTCTGTTCAACAATGCATGGAACTTTCTCCAAGATAAACCATATGATAGGCCATAAAACAAGGCTCAATCAATTTAAGAAAATTGAAATTATATCAAGAACTCTCTCAGACCACAGTGGAATAAAACTGGAAATCAACTCTAAAAGGAACCTTCAAAACCATGCAAATACATGTATATTAAATAACCTGCTCCTGAATGAGCATTGGATCAAAACAAAATCAAGATGGAAATTAAACAATTCTTTGAGCTGAATGACAATGACAAAACCTATCAGAACCTCTGAGATACAGCAAGGTGGTGCTAAGAGGAAAGTTCATAGCCCTAAATGCCTACATCAAAAAGACTGAAAGAACATAAACTGACACTCTAAGCACACACCTTAAGTAACTAAAGAAACAAGAATAAACCAAACCCAAACCCAGCAGATGAAGGGAAATTACCAAGATCAGAGCAGAACTAAATAAAATTGAAACAACAACAAAAAAATACAAAAGATAAATGAAACTAAAAGCTGGTTCTTACAAAAGATATATAAAATTGATAGACCATTAGCAAGATTAACCAAGAAAAGGAGAGAAAATCCCAATAACCTTACTAAGAAACGAAACAGGATATGTTACAACTGACGCCGCTGAAATACAAAATTTTTCAGGCTACTGTGAACACCTTTAAGCACATAAACTACAAAACCTAGAAAAGATGGATAAATTCCTGGAAAAATACAGCCCTCCTAGCTTAAATCAGGAAGAATTAAATACCATGAACAAACCAATAACAAACAGAGAAATTGAAATGGTAATTTAAAAATTACCAACAAAAAAAAGTCCAACACCAGATGGATTCACAGCAGAATTGTACCAGACACTCAATTGGCACCAACCCTTTTGACACTATTCCACAAGATAGAGAAAGAAGAAACCCTCCCTATTTTATGAAGCATCATCCTAATACGAAAACCAGGAAAGGACACAACCAAAAAAACTACAAACCGATATCCTTGACGGACATTGATGCTAAAATCTTCAACAAAGTACTAGCTAATCAAATTCAACAACATATCAAAAAGATAATCCACCATGATCAAGTGGGTTTCATACCACAGATACAGGGATGGTTTAACATATGCAAGTCAATAAATGTCATATACCAAATAAACAATTAAAAACAAAAATCACATGATTATCTCAACAGATGCAGAAAAAGCATTCGACAAAATCCAGCATCCCTTAATGATTAAAACTCTCAGTAAAATCAGCGTACGAAGGACATACCTTAATGTAATAAAAGCCATCTATGACAAACCCACAGCCAACACAACACTGAATGGGGAAAAGTTGAAAGCATTCCCTCTGAGAACTGGAACAAGACAAGGATGCCCATTCCCACCAATCCTCTTTAACATAGATCCTCTTTAACCTAGCCAGAGCAATAAGATAAGAGAAAGAAATAAAGGGCATCCACATCAGTAAAGAGGAAGTCAAACTGTCACTGCTTGCTGATGATATAATTGTTTACTTTGAAAACCCTAAGGACTCCTCCAGAAAGCTCCTAGAACTGATAAAAGAATTTATCAAAGTTTCCAGATAACAAGATTAATGTACACAAATCAGTAGCTCTTCCATACGCCAACAGCAACCAAGTGAAGAATCAAATCAAGAACTCAACCCCTTTTACAATAGCTGCAAATAATACTACTACTTAGGAATAGACCTAACCAAGGAGTCGAAAGACCTCTACAGGGAAAACTACAAAACACTGCTGAAAGGAATCATAAATGACACAAACAAATGGAAACATATCCCATGCTCATGGCGGGGCAGAATCAATATTGTGAAAATGACCATACTGCCAAAAGCAACCTACAAATTCAATGCAATCCTCATCAAAATCCCACCGTCCTTCCTTACAGTATCAGCAAAAACAATTCCAAAATTCATATGGAACCAAAAAAGAGCCCAGAGAGCCAAAGCAATATATGGCCAATAAGCATATGAAAAAATGTTCAACATCACTAATGATCAGGGAAATGTAAATCAAAACCGCAATGCAATACCACCTTACTCCTGCCAGAATGGCCATAATCAAAAAATTTAAATAAAACAGTAGATGTTGGCATGGATTCAGTGAACGGGGAACACTTCTACACTGCCAGTGGGAATGGTGGGAATGTAAGCCACTATGGAAAACAGTGTGGGGATTCCTTAAAGAACTAAAAGTAGAAGTACCATTTGATCCAGCAGTCCTACTACTGGGTATCTACCGAGAGGAAAAGAAGTCATTATTGAAAAAGATACTTACACATGCATATTTATAGCAGCACAATTCACAATTGCAAAATCATGGAACCAACCCAAATGCCCATCAATCAACAAGTGAATAAAGAAACTGTGGCATATACATACGATGGAATACTATGCCACCATAAAAAGGAATGAATTAACAGCATTTGCAGTGACCTGGATGCGATTGGAGACTGTTATTCTAAGTGAAGTAACTCAGGAATGGAAAACCAATGGTGAGAAACCATTGTGTGTTCTCACTGTTATGTGGGAGCTAAGCTATAAAGACGCAAAGGCATAAGGATGATACAATGGACTTTGGGGACTTGAAGGGAAGAGTGGGAGGGAGTGAGGGATAAAAGACCACAAATATGGTGCAGTGTATAATGCCTGGGTGATGGGTGCACCAAAATCTCACAAGTCACCACTAAAGAACTTACATAACCGAATACCACCTGTACCCCAATAATTTACGGAATAAAATAAAATAAATGCATTATCATCCTACCTCCCACATATTGCCTTCATTCCTACAATTTGCTTTTCCTTTTTTCTCTGCTGATAAACAACTTCTCTTCCTTCGAAACATATTTCAAAGTCCAACTCACATGGAAATTCACCTTAATAATCCCCCTTCAAGTGCCACTTTATCCTCTAGCCCTAGCTCAGATCTGAAGTATGGCACTGATGGCCAGACTCATTATTAATAATATTAACTACTTACTGTATTTTTGACATGTGCCAAGCACTCTGTTATGTATTTTACATGTAGTAACCCTAAGCCTCACCTCCTGAGAAGTAGTAGTACCCCTAATTTACAAATGAGGAAACTGAGGCTAGAGTGATATGTTCAAGGTCACACAGCTGTTAAGTGGCAAATCCAGGGTTCACACCATGACTTGTTTGGCTGCCAAACCTGCGTTCTTTCTTTCTCTCATAACAGATACTCACTGTGGTACTGCACTGGATTGATAGTGACTTGCTTTGTAAATATCTTCCCCCTCCACCGCTATCACCAAAGAAAATGTATGTTTCTCTTATAATGTCCTCAATATGCTTGTTGAATTGAGCTGAACAGCTTAAAGCCAGAAAACACATCTCCTATTTTTTTTAAATATATTCCATCCTTGTGCTCAGCACATAAGGTAATCATTAAATGTTAATGACTAAGTGAAACGGAATAAAATCAGTGTTGTGGTAGCCATTTTTAAGCTTTAAGAGTTTAAATGTGCAGCCCATAGACAGCACCACAGCTGGGAGTGCCATATTGCCATTAAGCCAGAAGGTGGATTCACGGGATGGAAACATTGAAAACAGACACCCCAAGAATGGTTAAGTCAGTTTCCAAACCACTTTCTACAAGTAGCTACTGCTTTTTCCCCCATAATAATTTTACAATGATTAGCCTGCTAGGTAAGAAATCCCAGGCAAAAACCTGCGTCTCAGAAGAGTTTAGAACAACCACTTAAGTATTGGGACAAGGTAGGAGGTGATGGGGACAACAGGTAGGGTCATTCTCATCTAGCTGGTCAAAAGTGTAAGATAAATGCCCTCTAGATATTATGGGCTTTATCTTTCAAGATAAATGGCTTTATTCTCATAATTAGCTTGATAAAATGCAATCTCACATTCCAGCCCATAGGGATATCAAAATACGAATTTGGTGAGGAATGGTGTCTTATGCTACCAATGTCTGCTTCCTTTGCATTCTTTTCTCATAGCACAAAATTTCTAACTTTCTTGCCAGAACCTTACTATGTAGCTTTTTAACTTAATTAAATATATAGGCAATTACTGACACCATCTGTCTTCATAGAAAAAGAACAAGAAGTGACACAAAAGCCCGGGATTCTGAAGGGGATATTTAGCAAACGAAATCTTCTAGTTCCACCATAGTAATATTTATTTTTAGGAGTCCTTCTGTCATTTTAAATTATTTATGTTTCTTGGAAATAATGAATTTGAATTATACTTAGAAAGTGGTGGCTTTGGTATGATATTTTTAAAAAGGAAATATCAGATAATCCATTGCTTTTTCAGTAAAACAAAAACTTAAACACGTCGTTGAACATCTGTTACTAGTACAGTCTAACACAGCACTTAAAATCCTTTAAAATCCCTGAAAACCTTTATCAAGTTACATGAATCTTTTGCATAAATGGAATTGTTTTAGCAATATTTATATTCCTTTAAGCATATATTTTGCTTCCTTAAACATAAGATTCATTGTGTTCCCTATTGTTCCGAGCCCTTATAAATAAATGAATGAAATTGCTCCTCTTCTTAAAGCCTTTGTCTTCCCCTATCATGTTACGTTCCTATCCCACCCCAGAGTACCTACCTTATGTCTGGTTTTTGTTTTGTTTTGTTTTTGAGACAGAGTCTTGCTCTGTTGCCAGGCTGGAGTGCAGTAGTGCGATCTCTCCACTGACTGCAACCTCCGCCTCCCGGATTCAAGCAATTCTCCTGCCTCAGCCTCCCGAGTAGCTGGGGTTACAGGTTCGTGCCACCACACCCAGCTAATTTTTGTATTTTTAGTAGAGACAGGGTTTCACATGTTTCCCAGGCTGGTCTCAAACTCCTGACCTGGTGATCTGCCCACCTCAGACTCCCAAAGTGCTGGGATTACAGGCATGAGCCACCGCGCCCGGCCTGTTTTTTAATCTTTGTAGATGTCTCCATAAATATCTTAATAGGTAAATGCTATTAAACCCACCCACTGGAACTTGATCAGGTAAAGTTAGGAACCATATAAGTCCAAATAATGCAACAACATTCACATCCCATGCAGAGGACACAGGTAGGAAATATAAAGAACACGGAGTTCCCCTGTCACTGGCGGTTACCACCAGGGAGGACAACCGTGTCCTCTGCAACTTTTCCCCAGACTGGAGGGAGCATGTTTCAGATGCCATGTGATGGCAGCTACGTTCCCGAAGTTAAATGGAAGTGTGCAGGATACAAGGACATTTCTAAAGATGCTCAGTAGAAAGACATTTCTCAACTGGGTGCAGTGGCTCACACCTGTAATCCCAGCACTTTGGGAGGCTGAGGCAGGCGGGGATCACCTGAGGTCAGGAGTTTGAAACCAGCCTGGCCAACCCCATCTCTACTAAAAATACAAAAATTAGCCAGGCGTGGTGGCGCATGCCTATAGTCCCAGCTACTCTGGAGTTTGAGGCAAAAGAATCACTTGAACCCAGGAGGCAGAGGTTGCGGTGAGCTGAGATTGCCACTGTACTCCAGTCCAGGGGACAAGAGGAAGACTTCCTCTCAAAAAAAAAAAAAAAAAAAAGACATTTCTCAAAGAAATGGCACTATGAAACTTCCATTCATATTAAAGACTTAGTGGCATACCAAAGATATGTTATCCCAGATTTTGAGGGACGGCACCAACGTATAGATTTTATATTTTTTATTCACTGGTTAGTGAAAGAAATTTGAAGAATGTAATTTCATGATTATTTTCTACAAACTGCCTCAAAGATTCTGTGTTAAATGCTTAGCAGATACAGGTAGAGCTAAAATTAAGAATTTACACTTATCTGCCATGACTCAATAGCGTTCTAGTGTATTCTCCTGAGAGGAAGCTGTACATTGAGAAACAGTGGATTGAATTTTAGAAGAGGTAGAGGAGAAGGAGGGAGAAAAGAGGAGGGGAGGAAGAAAATACCACCCTTAATGCCATTTCTTTCATTTGCTAGAAAACAAACCCAGGGGCAAATGGAATCAGAGGGAGCCTCTCAGTTAAAAGCGGCCCCTGGGGTGAAGCTCAGCAGAACGGAGGCCTACCATAGTGAGCAAAGCACCTCAGGTCAGCCAGGACTGTAGAACATTTACTCAGGTGGAACTCCAGGGTGCCTTTTAGCCAGCAGCTACTCAATTGAAATTTTTCCCAGGGCCCTGAAGTTTTTCCACACATTTCTGGAAAGTGCCACAGGACTTTTATTGATCACAGGTAGGAACCTTGGCTTTTTGCCTGTACTAAAGGACAGTATTTCTTTGTCCTTACACAGCTCCTGTATCACAGGCTCTCAGAGTGCTTTAGAGACAAATAAAGGGAAAGGTGAGACAGAAAGGTGTTAAGTGACTTGCCCACAGTCCCACAGTAAATCACAAGCCTTCCCTGGCTTCAGAAATCTCTGGCAATTTGGGGAGCTTCTTGCTGTGGCTGCCAGCATTGCAGTGCCCTCTCACATTCTGCCAAGCATTTGTTTCCCTTGCCAGGCTGAGAGCAATCACCAGGATCAAGCATGGTAGAGAAAACCTGGCCTTTGGGTTAGGCAAACCTGGGTCTTCATCCTCGCCCTGCCACTGAGCTGTGGAACTTGGCATATTTCTTGGGTTCTTTGCACCTCCATTTTCCCTTCATAAAATGGGAGTATGAATACCTACCTCATAAGGTTGTTCAGAGGATGACATGAGCAAGTACTTACCACACTGCCTCGCACTTAATAGGCCTTTAATCTGCATCAGTTTCCCTTCCCCTTTCCTTTCCCACATCTCCCTCCTTGAGTGTGTCCTACATGGCAGCTTCATGGCAGCTTTCTAAAGATTGCTGCCATTCAAAAGATGTCTTATTAGCCTGACAGGGTGCTAAATCTTTCAAACACCAGAGTCTGTGGACAACGGAGGCAAAGTCATGGAATCCAGATCCATCTCTCGGATAACTGAATCCAGCTATCCTTGTGGGTGTGAAGGAGCATCTCTTGTCTGTGTTTTCAAGGAAGACTTTTTTTCCCCTTGTGTTATTTGATTGAATCGCCCAGCAAAGATTGATTGGGCACTACTTCTATCAGGAGTGCTGCGCTGGGTGTTTTACAGGGTGTAGGTATGAAAAAGAGAGATTCTTGCTCTCAGTCTCATTCTCCTCTCTAGGAATTTCCCAGAAGTAAACACACTTGCCTTGAATTTGAACTCAAGGGCTCTGAACTCTGGTCTGAACTCTGCTCCTGACCAAGTCTCTTCCCCTTGTGAGCCTCATGCCTAGGGTTTGAGGGGACTGGACTAGACCAACTCTAAGGCCATAGCTCTGACAGTTCATATTTTTTGCCTATATATTCTGCAACTGAGGTTCTTTATTGAAAAATTCTGGTTTCCTGTAATTGTCAAGAAAACTGGGAAGGAAAGGGGAACTGAGCAGGCAACCGACTACTCCGATTAGGGCCAATACCATATGCACATCCTTACTGAGAGAGGATTTTGCTGTGCACAATCGTCGTCAAAGGCTGTTCACAGTCATCTTCCCCAATGGGATCTACAGAACAAGAACTCTTCAGCTTTCAAAATCCTCACAGAAGGCTTTTGGAGATCATTTGCAGTGACAGTAAAGGAGCACTTCTGAACCAAGAGAATTTTTCACCAGCCCTGCCATTTATAGCATGGAAATTAAAAAGGGCCAATAACTATCTACAGTATGGGATTACTATATTGAATTGCCATAGAGGGAGCATATACAATTACTAGTCCTAGAAACCTGAAATAAGTTATAAAAATTGGGTTTTCATGTTTCTTATAAATTCATGCTTAATGTTAAAATAAAGGAGCATCCAAAAAATTTATAATAAAAAAAGCAAAGAAATACTTTAAAAGAAATAAGTGCCGGGCGTGGTGACTCATGCCTGTAATCCCAGCACTTTGGGAGGCCAAGGCGGGTGGATCACAAGGTCAGAAGTTTGAGACCAGCCTGGCCAACATAGTGAAACCCCGTCTCTACCAAAAAAAAAAAAAATACAAAAATTAGCTGGGGATGGTGGCACATGCCTGTAGTCCCAGCTACTTGGGCAGCTGAGGCGGGAGAATTGTTTGAACCCAGGAGGTGGAGGCTGCAGTGAGCCAAGACAACGCCATTGTACTCCAGCCTGGGTGACAGAGTGAGACTGCTGCTCAAAAAAAAAAAAAAAGTATGTAATTCTGTATTTTTATAAATGTTAGCAGCTGGGCCATCAGTCTTGAAAGTAACAGGTAGGGTCATAAATTTATAGAGGTTGCAGAAGAAACTCAGGCAAGGAAGCAGTGAAGGAAAAAGTATATTAAAAGATTTGTGATTTTTTTTTACAAAGATAAAAAATGTAAATATAGCTGCTGCTGATGAAAGTTTAAGTTTCAAGATTTTCCATTTTCGATCCTCAAATTCATTTTAGATACAGTTTCTGCATATCCTGAAAGAATTTCCAAAGTCACAGAGAAACTTCTGGCACTCTGAAAAGTTGATCTACTCATGCAGGCAATTCAGTGTTATAGAAAGAACTCACCTGGAAGTCAGGAACTTGGGCCTTGATTCTCCTTCCTCCCCTAAATATAGGACCTAAGAAGCCTTTTCACCTCTCAGAGTGCTCACCCATAAAATGAAGAGATGGGAATGATGGAGATCATCCTCAGTCTGCCAGGACAGTGCTGGTTAAGACCTCCCTGAGCCCTGAGTGTTTTTAGTTTTAGAGATTCCACCCTACATCATATCAAATGTACTGAAATCCATTTCATCTCTTCCATAAGGATAATCATGGAACGTGATTTAGACATAACTATATAAGTGTGTTGTACGTGATTGTCATGTTCCATTTTGTTGATATTTTTAAAACATTGTTATTTTGCAGTTTTCTTTTTATATTTGGGAACCAGGAACTCTTTTTTTCAGAATCCAAAAGTTTTGAAGGCCTTTGAAAATCATGGAAGCCTTAGGTACGCCTGGCCCTGAGTGCTAAGTGGTGGGGCACGGATGGTTTGCAGCCGCTTACCCCACCCACCCCAAACACCCCATAGAAAGCAGCGTCCAGGGGGATTGGTACCGAGATGGAAGCTCTAGTTGCTCAAAGATAGCTTCATGGAGCTGTGATTTAAGTCATGCCCAGAAAGATAAGTAGGATTATTAGAGACAGAGGGAAAGGCTTCCAAGCTGAAAACCAAGAGGCTCGGTTGCTGACCAGGGTGACTGCGCTGTACAGGGACAACCGCTGTTCTTCACGTCTCCAAAAGACTGGGCTATCCCAGCAGCTGCCACCAGGTGGCAACAAGCCAAGAGGCTGCTCTCCCCTCAGCCTATTGACTTAAGCCGAGGGCCTATTGCATTTTAATGGAATGCAAACAACTCTTACCAAATGTCATAATCACATTAATATTTTACTAATTGAAAATGCTTACAGTGGGGTGTACCACCTCCTTTAAAATTAAGCATGAGATGTGCTGTTTACCACAATGGTGAGCTCCATGCTGTGTGGAGATTGAGTGATCCAAGTGGGAAAAGGAGATGTCATTTAGTCACTGCCTAAGAAAACCTGTTCTCTTTATAATAGCTGGGATTCTGGAGCCTGTATTTAAATAGCATCTGCAAAGAGTTAAATGTGCTCCCTGTCTCTGAGAAGCAGGCAAGATATGGAAGTCAAGAACCAAGTGAATTCTTACACCTATTCCAATTCTGCTCCCAGCAGTCAGATGGGGAAGAAGTAGTCAGGACCCAAAACAGATTTGTGTCTGCCAGCCTCTGTAGTAACAGTCTGACACATTGTCTCATTTAGCCACTGTACCCACACATATTGCTAAGGGATAGATCCCATCAGGCCTGTATTAATAGGCAAGGAAACAGGCCCAGAGAGGGGAAAGAAATGGCTTAAGACCACAAGGCCAGCACTCCCAGCAAGGTCCTGTGACTCTGGTCCAGGGCACTGTCTGTCTCTCCCAAGCCACAGTCCCTTCCAATCTCATTACCCTCCAGCTGCTGTTGCTGCTTTTCCCCTACCAAGCTGCCCCATCCATCTCCGCCTTACTGCATCTTGGCCTAAATGGGATGAGAAGGGGCTGAGCTGCCTCTGCCTCGTCCCCTGGGGAAGGCCTCAGGTCCTATAGACCTCACTTCTCACCAACCCAGGAGAATCTTGGAGCCCCAGGCCCAGAAGTGAGAGCAGAGAAAAAGCTGCCTCCCTCTCAGGAACTGATTCTGTTTTATCCCTAGAGCCTAGCCACGCACATCCTCCTGATTTTACAGCTTCAAAAAAAGAAAAGGTGCCTGAGATTCCAACCCACCCTCTATAACATGGTTTAACAAAGGCATCTCAAACTTAACACCCCCAACCCTGAAATCCTGATTTTACCCCCCAAGCTATTCCTCTAGCATTCTACCCCAGTGGGAAATGGTAACACCATCCTTCCCTTTTCTTCAAGGTGGAAGTTTTGGAGACACTTTTGACTCCTTTTTCTCATACTGCATGTCCAATCCACCAATAAGTCCTTTTGGCTCTACTTTTGAAAAATACCTGTAATACAACCACTTCTCCCACCTTCCAGTTACCAAAGTGGTCCAGCCACCATCGTTCTCACCCAAATGACTGCAAGTCTTCCTAACGGGACTCCGTGTTTCCATCCTCGCCCCCTCACGGGCTCTTGTCACTTCAGTCAGAGTCACATAAGTTAGCTCACATCACTCCTCCACTCAGCCCCCTCCAGTGCATTCCCAGCCTCCACAGTTGTAAGAAGGAAGTAAGCCCTTGGCTCTGTACTTAGCCAAACCAGTAAAAGCAGAGGGACCCATGGCCTACCCGTGGCTGTATTCTCCACCAACCGGAGGAGCTGGGCCGATGACTGAGTGCTTGGTCTTCCTCTAGAAAAAAGTCAAGTGGTCCAATGCTAGATTTTCTGCCGGATTGGGGCTGTGAACGCTGTGAGCATGGGCAGAGGTGACTCCCACATCCCTTGGCCAACCAGCTATTGAGCATGATGGGCCGTGTATCACAGTTTGCTCTGAAGGCCTGATGTCATTTCTGGGGTGGGTGAATTCTCAGTGCTGCGTGTCTCAGAGTTGGCTTATTGGAGGACCTGTCATTTTAAAAATTCTCCACAGTATGATAAATATACACAATTCCCTGTTAGCCTCATAGATACATCTGAAGGCAACGGAGAGAGGATTCACCCAGACTACTATCCCCAGTGAGTGATTGGTCAGGAAAGTGTGGCCCAGAGAGGCAACTTCTTGTGGGTCACAGGTCCCAGACCCTGATACAGAAAGCTGGGGCCTTTAGTGGGTCATTTATCCTGTCTGGAATCTCTGGTTCTTCCTCTTACAAAAAGAAAAAGAGAAAAAGACAAGAAAACTTTGAGGTGAGTCTGCAGAGCATCTGTGGGTTTGTAAAGATCGGAAATCCTGATTCTTCAGTGAGTGTTATTTGATCCATATATCAGTCTCTAAGTTCCACACGTGCCCTGCTGTCCACAAGAGAAGGGTGGCAAGAGGCAACACCAAACCGTTTGCTAAGAACTTAATTTGCGCAGAATGTAAGGCCTGAGCACATCTGCCCACATCTGTGTGCTCTGCCACCCATTCATCCCGCCTGTCACCAGAAAGAGGCAGAAGCAGCAGGGGTGAGCAGGCAGCCTCCATCTGCCTAGAACACCTCAGGCAAAAGGGGCTCAAGACCGGGCTTCTCTCCCACCCCTCCCCACACAGAAGCATATCACTACATTGTCATCCCAACGCTTGCAGCCCAGATCCTGGGAACAGAACCATTCTGGGCAAGCTCACCTCTGCCTGACTCCTGCCCTGTCCACTGGCTCTCACGTGCCCAGGCCTCCCAATCCAGCTGTGGTTCACATGGCATCCAGCACAGTAGGAGTCAGGACAGTGGAGAGCAGGGGCCTCTGCAGCACCTCTGCCCTCCCTGCCCCACTGGCCCTGCTCCTTTGCAGGTTACAATGTACTTCTTATTTTATTTTATTTTATTTTTTTGAGATGGAGTCTCACTCTGTTGCTGGGGCTGAAGTGCAATGGCATGATCTCAGCTCATCACAACCTCAACCTCCCAGGTTCAAGTGATTCTCCTGCCTCAGCCTCCTGAGTAGCTAGGACTACAGGCATGCGCCAACATGCCCAGCTAATTTTTGTATTTTTTTTTTTTTTTTTTTTTTTGAGACGGAGTTTCGCTCTTGTTACCCAGGCTGGAGTGCAATGGCGCGATCTCGGCTCACCGCAACCTCCGCCTCCTGGGTTCAGGCAATTCTCCTGCCTCAGCCTCCTGCGTAGCTGGGATTACAGGCGTGCGCCACCATGCCCAGCTAATTTTTTGTATTTTTAGTAGAGACGGGGTTTCACCATGTTGACCAGGATGGTCTCGATCTCCTGACCTCGTGATCCACCCGCCTCGGCCTCCCACAGTGCTGGGATTACAGGCTTGAGCCACCGCACCCGGCTTTAATTTTTGTATTTTTAATAGAGACAGGGCTTCACTGTGTTGGCCAGGCTGGTCTCAAACTCCTGACCTTGTGATCTGCCCGCCTCGGCCCCCCCAAGTGCTGGGATTACAGGCGTGAGCCACCACACCCGGCCACAATGCACTTCTTTACAACCTGTCCAGTGGGAATAGAATTTGGCCAGGCGCAGTGGCTCAGGTCTGCAGTCCCAACACTTTGGGAGGCTGAGGTGGGAGGATCGTTTGAATCCAGGAGTTTGAGACCAGCCTGGGCAACAAGATCTTGTCTCTACAAAAAAAAAAAAAAAAAAAAATTAGCTAGGTTTGGTGGTGCAAACCTATAGTCCCAGCTGCTCAGGAGGCTGAGGCAGGAGAACTGCTTGAGCCCAGGAGGTCAAGGCAGCAGCTTTATTATTGTCTTATTATTAACACTTTCTTATTCATGAGATATTTTGCATCCTTTTTTACATCCTCAGTCTTCAAAATCTGATCTGTATTTGTACCATTTCAAGTGCTCAGTAGCCACATATGGCTAGTGGCTACTGTATTCAATAGCGCAGCTCTAGAATATACGTGAAAGTCTATATACAATTGCAGTTACGGTTCTGCTAATGTTAACATCGACTGGTAACATTTTGTGAGATTCTCATCTAGTCTTTTCCTCATATATTAGTTTTGCAAAGCTGAAGTCGTGTTGCTCATGTAACTTTCTGTCCTCTTCTTGCCTTTTTGCACATCTTCCAAAATCATCAAAAGTCACAGCCACTGTCTCTAATTATATCAGACTATCCCATCACTTGGATGTGTCATAATCTTTTTAGCCACTGCCAAAATGCTGGGACGGCGACAGTGTCCCAGTGATATAAGTAATGCTGAGATGATGATTTTTTTGTATTCCTTGTGCTTTAAAGGCCTTTGTATAACTCTATCTGGCATTCTAACCATTTTCAACAAAATGGCCTTTGAATATCATCAACCAGTCAAACAACTAGCAACAAGTGGTGTCTGACTGACAGCTGAGACACCTTAGGTTCTCATCACTCACCTTTGGCACCTGACTCTGCAACCTAGGGCCACCACTTCACCTTTCACTCCACAGTCACTCCATTTATAATTGACTATATTAGGTGATTTTTTTTTTCCTGAGACAGAGTCTTGATCTGTTACCCAGGCTGGAGTGCAGTGGCACGATCTTGGCTCACTGCAACCTCCGTCTCCTGGGTTCAAGCGATTCTCCTGCCTCAGCCTTCCAAATAGCTGGCATTACAGGCACCCGCCACTCTGCCGGGCTAATTTTTATATTTTTAGTAGAGACAGGGTTTCACCATGTTGGCCAGGCTGGTCTCAAACTCCTGTCTTCAGGTGATTGGCCTGCCTCGGCCTCCCAAAGTAGTGGGATTACAGACATGAGCCACCACGCCTGGTTGTAGTAGGTGATTTTTAAAGTTCTTTCCAGCCCTAACTTTCAGTGATGTTTTTCCCTCACCCTCACATCTAATCAATTAGCCTGTCAAGCCAGTTATTATAAGTCATCACAATCAAGTAATGTTGAAGCCACCGTACAAACACTTTAAATCCATCCACATCCCCCATGCCCACTCATAGTGCTTTGTTCAGGTCCCCATCATTGATCACCTAAAGTGGGACAAGGATACCTAGTGCTGAGAGATTAGGTTCTAAAGTTAACATCAGAGTACCAAATAACGAATAGGATTAAATGGGCTGGGTGCAGTGCTCATGCCTAAATCTCAGCACTTTGGAAGGTTAAGGTAGGTGGATTACTTGAGGTCAGGAGTTTGAGACCAGCCTGGCCAACATGTGAAACCCTGTCTCTACTAAAAATCCAAGAATAGGATTAAATGAGAGGTGTGAGAACACATGGGTCTGGCACGGAAGAAGCGCTCAGTGAATATTGGCTGCATTTGAGTCTGAAACCAGCCTCAAGTGACGCACCTGGATCTCATTCCCTAAAAGTTACAAAGGAGGAGTTCACAGTGAAACCCTGGAATTTCGAATGCACTCTGCCACATGCCCTGCCCCAGACACTAGGTGCTGCAGAAAGACAAAGACTTGGCAGCTTCCCTTAAAGGGCTGACAGTCTAGAGGGGGAGATAGGACCCCCTGTGCACAAAACAAGCATGCCTCAGGCGGTGTCTTCAATGGAAAGACCAGATGGAGAACAGAACAATTATCTGAGCAAATCAGGCAAGCCTGCTGTTGAGGAAAAGGCTTAAGAAAATTTGTCCTCCTGTTTCCTTTGAGAACCAAGGGGTTAGGGCAGCCAGAGGAAGCAAAAGTATTTCAGCTCTAGAAACATGGAGTTGTGGTCCATGCCCCATGATCTTAGGCAAACTCTGAGGCTGCTTTTTTATCTCACTGTCTTCATCAGTAAAATGGAAATAGAGTAATACCAGCCTTGCACAAACCTACCCACCCCTGGACTGAGTCGTTGTGAGGTTGAATAGAACAACTACATGTGGGGAAAACAGTTATTAAAGGGGTGAGCTAATAGCTAACATAGACAACGGACAATGTGCCTCCTAAGAATTTGCTCTGAAAGGAAATGATTAGTAATCATAAAAAGCATGTGTAATGAACTTTTTTTTGTTTAGTTAATTTTATTTCCCTATTTTTATTAAATAGAGTTGGGGTCTTGTTATGTTGCCCAAGATGAACTCGAACTCCTGGCCTCAAGCAATCTTCCCACAGCTTCCCAAAGTGCTGACATTACAGGTGTGAGCCACCGCACCCAGCCTGTACTGAACTTTATAAGGCAATTTAATGTGCATTTATTTTGTTTCCAAAATCCTGTGTAGTAGTATCATTTGCTCCTTTTGCACTTAAGGGCCGGGCATGGTGGCTCATTCGTGTAATCACAGCACTTTGGGAGGCTGAGGCAGGCGGATCACGAAGTCAGGAGTTCGAGACCATCCTGGCCAACATGGTGAAACCCCGTCTCTACTAAAAATATAAAAATTAGACAGGTGTGGTGGCACATGATTCTCTTGTGGTTGAAGAGAATCACTTGAAACTGGGAGGCAGAGGTTGCAGTGAGGTGAGATCACACCACTGCACCCCAGCCTAGGCAGCAGAGTGAGACTCTGTCTCAAAAATAATAATAATAATAATAAATTAAAAGCTAAAAAAAAAAGACACTGAGATTGAGAGAGCTTAACCAACTCATTCCATTTCCCACTGTGAGGGCCAGATTTCAGCTCTCTGACTGCCTGGTTCTCACTCTTTCCCTACACTGTGCTGCCTTCTTATTAAAATCCTTATTACCAAAGCATTAATATTATTAACATAAATATTCATAATGTTTGTGACATATGTTTCCCTTTGACCAAGGACATTAAAACATCAAAATAGAAACTCTGAAAAATAAAGTCTGACATACAAGAATAGCAAGTTCACTTTCTCATATTAAGGGAAAGTAGCTGTCCCCATCTGATTTACATTTCATGCCATACAGCAGGAAATATTTAAGTTGACAAATAGGATATTTACAACTGGAACAGATACTTGGCAGTTAGTTTTAACAATTGTTGCAAATGTGATTTATTTGCTATTATAAACGGGCATTACTGTGCGAATATGACTCCTGAAATTAGCTTCAGTTTAGCAAGGGGCCTTGACAGCTTGACCTCTTAATATCCTTATAATGATGCCATTTACATTCAATGCTTACTCAAGTCACTCACTGCTAGATTTGTTTGAGAGGAGTCCACTCTAGGGCAGATGTATTATGTATTTTAACACACAGCGTTGGTGAGTGGGGCGAATGTAGGCCTTCTAAGAGGGAAAAACTGTTTAATCAAGTCTTCATGAAAATGTGTTAGTTTCCAACTTCCTACAGTGAAAATGCATTACTGCTAATTACAGCATGCTCCAGAAATACTTCATGTTTCTACACAAGACGTTTTCATGGCATGTCTTCTGTTAAACACAAACATGTTCTGATCCTCTGCAACTTTAGCTTTTAATTTCGCTGGAGAATTATTACACAGGATAAGGATTGGCTGGGCCAGGATCAGGAAATGGGAAGAGGGTAGACTTGGAGCCAGGTAGAATTGGATTCAAATCCCAACACCACCACTTCCTAACTCAGTGGACTTGGGTACCTCCCTGAACCTCGGTTTCTTCATCTGTGGCATGGGCTTGTTATTTTTCAGGCTGCCAGAGAGATCTGAGATGTTTATGAAGCACCCAGCTTCATAAAACCTGTAGGTACTTGATACATGGGGCCTGTCGTGTTTTTGTTGTTTGTTTAAAGCTCAGATGTCACCTTCATGATGCAGCCCTGATGTCATTAGACAAACCCATTCTGTCCTTTCTTTCTGCTTCAACAGTACTTTGGTACATCTCATTATTTTATTATATATAACACTGTATTGTTTAATTGGATATGTATCTGTCTTCACCTTTTTTTTTTTGAGACGGAGTCTTGCTCTGCCACCCAGGCTGGGGTGTAGTAGTGTGATCTCGGCTCACTGAAACTTCCACCTCCTGGGTTCAAGTGATTCTCATGCCTCAGCCTCCCAAGTATCTGGGATTACAGGTGCATGCTCCCATGCCTGGCTAATTTTTATATTTTTAGTAGAGATGGTGTTTTGCCATGTTGGCCAGACTGGTCCCGCCTCGGCCTCCCAAAGTGCTGGGATTACAGGGATAAGTCACTGTGTCCAGCCTGTCTTCAACTTCCTGATGGCAGGGCCGATGCCTATTTACCTTTGACTCTCCAGTGACTGGGACGATGATATCCCTTGAACACTGAACTGAGGAGGATTCCGGGGGTGCTTCTGGATTCATTATGAGGATGGAGGATGACAAGCGCAATGAAGGTTGATTTCCACAGGAGAGGGAAGAAGTAACATGTGACCTCCTTTTATCATTGCCAGTTTAGCACATAGTAGATGCTCAGTAAATATTTGTTAAAGGAATTAATGGACATTACTCAGTTGCCTAGCAGTTAACATTAACTTGTAACTAACATCTATTTTTTAAAGCATTTTTATTTTTATTACATCATACTATTCTTCTAATAACACTGTGTTACAGGTAGGATAAGGTATTATTACCAATTGACAATTAAGAATACTGTGAGGTTGTAGGATTGGTAAAATAAGATTACCCTGCACTCATGAGAAAATGGGGGCAGACCTAAGACTTAGAGGCCAACCATAAATTTCCCTTAAATATCATCTTGAGGTTCCCAGAGGGGCTGTCACGGCTTTTTCCAAAATCGGGGCAAACTGGCCTTTCTCGTATTCGTCACTCTTTCCCCTCTTTCTGCTCTACTGTAGCTTCCCACTCTCTGAAGCTTCTGTCCAGCTGCATTTTCTCAGTAGAAAACCTGGCACTGACCAGCTGCACTGACCTGTAGGCCATGGGCAGAAAAATCAAAGTCAACATGAGCTTTTCGAGACTCGGCATCTCTGTTGTCTTAGCCGAGTATTTCTGTAACTTCCTGCAAGAACCTCGAATCTTCTGATGAGAATCAGACTCCATTTTCCAGTTGCACAATGTAGAAACAGAAGCGGAAACATCTACTCAATTAAGACATGTGGCCACTGATGTGGTTTGGTCTAGTTAGGCAGAGTTGGGGCCCTCACTACTGTGTGCTGATCTCACCCTCACCTCACTTCTACATCTCCTGTTTTAATCAGGTGTGGGCAACGGGCCTTAACCTCGCCTATAGTGACCAGCTGGCCCTGACTCAGCTCACCTTATACCTGACAAACGGCCATCTGGACTGCAGTTTGAACACCCTTGAAGTGCCCCGCTTCATTCCAAAGGAAAAGAAGAAAAGCAACCGCATTAGTGGGCTGTCAGTGCCGGTAAGCAAGAGATGCTTCCTGAAGGTTCCTGGTTCAGCAGCACTCACTGCCACTGCCTGAGCCCTGTCTAGGAGCCAGGCCCTTTGAGTACAGGAAGAAGAAAGGGCCTCAGGCAAGTCACTGGGCCTGTCTGAGCGGGGTCTGGGAATGTGAATGTATTGGCCAGAGGAAAGGGGGAAGGCATTCCGAACAAAGCTGCAGTCTGTGGAAGTGCGAAAGAACGTGGGGCTCCCTTCTCCTTTCCCTGGGCAGGTACACCTACACCCATTGCCTCCACTACCAGCTGTTTCTCACAAAACCCATATTTTTCTAGTCCCACTCTCTTTTGTGAGCTTCAGATTCATAGGTCCAAAATCCTATGGAACATCTCTGCTTAGAATCCTCAGAGTTGGCTGGGCGCAGTGGCTCATGCCTATAATCTCAGGACTTTGGGAGGCTGAGGCAGGTGGATAAGAAGGTCAAAGGTTGGAGACCATCCTAGCCAACATGGTGAAACCCCGTCTTTACTAAAAAAAAAAATACAAAAAAAAAAAATAGCTGGGCCTGGTGGCATGCACCTGTACGCCCAGCTACTTGGGAGGCTGAGGCAGGAGAGTCGCTTCAACCCAGGAGGTGGAAGTTGCAGTGAGCTGAGAGAGATCACCCCACTGCTGCACTCCAGCCTGGGTGACAGAGAGAGACTACGTCTCAAAAAAAGAATCCTCCAGAACTGCATTGCATTGTCATTCTTCCTGTACTTCCTGTTAGTGGGTCGTCAAGCCAGAGGCTGATTAGATAACCCCCAGTCCCACATCCCCTCCGCAAGCAGGTCGTGTTGAGCCTAACTGCTAAGATGCCACTAACCTGACCCCTCCTCTCTGCACAAAGATAGTGTCTTAGTTTCAGCTTTTGCCATCTCACACCTGTATTCCTCCTCACTAAGATTCCCTGCCCCATCTGTTCCTTCAGCCTAAACAGACACAGCAGTCAAGGTGGCAAGCTGAAAAGCCAGCCTGAGTGTGTTGTTCCCGTGTGTGTGATTTCAATGGACTCCTGTGATCTTCAGGAAAATCCCACTTCCCAGCTTGCTTAAGGAGCCCCGTCATGATCCGCCTCTTCCCACAGCTACCGCCTCCCTTCTCATCGCTAGCACCATCGGTGATGGGGCTGGGGCCAGAGTTCTGGGGCTGGCTGCAGGTTACGAACCTCAGCACCCTGAGTAACAAAGGGCATAGACCTGTGGGGACAGTGGGTACTTGGTTGGACAGGCGAGGTCGATCATGGAGAGCGAGAACAAAGGTCAAGGGGACCAGATGCCCTTTGTGCAAGGGTGTATTGAGGACTCTGTGGCCACGCTGCCCTCACAGCTGCCAGAGGGTTTCTTGGGCCTTCTCTTAGAACAGTGGGCTTCGCGCTGTTTTTTGTTGTTGATTTTTTTTTCTTTTTTTTTTTTTTTTTTTTTGCAAACGAAGCTCTACTTGAAATCCAAATATGTCAAACAGATAAAAGAGAAACTCTGGTGAATAAAGAGACCCAACACAAATGTCCCAGAGATGCCTTTTCCAAGTGGTCTCCTGCCTGTCTGATGAACCCCTTTGGGTCCAGGAGACACCTCTGGATTTGAGTAATCTTTGACTCTTCCCAGGATCTCTGCAGTCACGAAAAGGAGAGCACCTGATGTCTTGTGGGGGGCGGTGCTCAGGCAGCCTCCTTCTTCCCCCTCCCATCCAGTGAGGTACCAGGAAGGACCTTGCTCACAGAAATCCCCTTGATCTCGTTCCTTGTAAGAAATGAAGCACAATTGGGCTGGAGAGGAGGAACAGACCTCTTTTAATTATGACCAGGACCCTGCTAAGAGGCTTTCAGGTCCAACTCCACCTGTGGCCTCCATCCTAACCCGAGGGACGTGCGAGACACTATGTTCAATGCTAGAGGGAGAGACAGCAGTGACACTTGAGCCCTTCTGGCCAGTGAACCTAACTCTCCGTCATTTCTGCAAGAAGCTGAGGGTCAGGCATGGTGACTCACCCCTGTAATCCCAGCACCCCTATAATCCCACCCCTGTAATCAGGCCGAGGTGGGAAGATCATTTGGCCTAGGAGTTTGAGAGCAGCCTAGGGAACGTGGCAAAACCCTGTCTCTACAAAAATATATAAATTAGCTGGGCTTGGTGAGGCATGCCTGTAACCCTAGCTACTGCAGAGGCCGAGGCAGGTGGATCACTGGAGCCCTGGAGGTTGAGGCTGTAGTGAGTCATGATCATGTCATTGCCCTCCAGCCTGGGTGATAGGGTGAGACTCTGTCTCAACAAAAATAAAATAAAATAAAACTAAAAAGCTGGAAGCAAAGTGATATTCAGCACCAATTTCCAAAGACAATAAATTGCAGCTTTTAAGTATGTTGCTTCAGAAGGCTGTCAGCAGAAGTTGGGCTTTGAATGAGAAGCACTGTCCCACTATCCCCATGTGGCCTATAGGTTTCATTCCGAGCTATAGGCAACACTCTCCTGTGATCAAGTCTTAAACACTTTTAGAAACTCTATGTGTACAAAAGGGAGGCGTTATGATCTTCAATAAGGCAAATGCCTCTTCGATCACGGGAGAAAAGCTATGTAGGTTTTCTGATGTAGGAATAAATTGAGAACACACTTTTAGTTTTAGAAAGATATAAACAGATGTTCCCAGCCTTGAGCCACTGTGTCTGTGTTGTGCACACATGCTCCTGTGCATGTATACACACATGCTCAGGGATTTTTTTTAAAAGAAGCATGTGCACAGGCACACACAGCCCAATTCACAAGCAAATCGAAGCCTCTGAACAAGGGTGAGCAGACTATGATGCCATCAAGTTTATGATCAGGCAGTGATCATAAACCCCTTTGAAGATTGAAGAAAAAGAAAACGCACAGATGAAACCACACTGATAATGAGAGCGCATTCAGAACTAGTGCCTATAAAATGCTTCCAGTGTGGGCCCTTTTCTTTAATAATATGCTGTATAGGAGGAAAGCAGACACCTTCCTGGACTCTCAGAGAGTTGTCTCATCTCAGAAACAGGTGGCAGAAGTGTCACTCAGACCCACTTAGACCAGGTGAATGGGTTTCTGATTCACTGACCTCCGCAAAGAACAACTGGAACGTGTGTGAACAAGGCCTGATAAATCATCCCAGACGTGCATGTTTTAGAAATGAAAAGGAATCGCCTAACAATGTTTTAACTTTCAATTAACGTTCTGTCCAAGCTGCATCCATCGTTACCCTCTTCTGTCAGTTTTCACTCTTCCTCTCTCTTTCTGAAAGACCACGGTTGGTGACTGTCCAAAAGGGAACATCTCCGCAAACACAACCCAAGTCATTTATACACATTTTAGCAGCACATGATCTGTAATGAATGATTAAGTAAAACCTTTTGTGTTAAATTATGATGTTAATAATGATTCTGTCTTCTGTAATTTATTATAAATTCTCAAATGTTTCGGGTTTGATTTTGATAGAATGCAACAGCAACAGAGTTTATGTGATGACTTTATTTTTAGAACTCCTTCTTTGAAGGCACACATTTCCCTGCTACTGCTGCTACTGTAATTATGTACAAAACCAATCACTCATTAGAGTTAGGATACATTATCTTCTAGACAGATGAGGCTAAATAAGCAACACATTAATAATTCAGAGAGCAGTTCATTATGCATGTGGATGCCTGCTTCGTAACTGAAATAAGAACCTCATCAGCCTCTGCCAACCCTTAAACAATAGTTCTGTGTTATTGCAGCCACATTCAAGTTTACGCTTGTTAAACTGCTACTTGGGTTATTTTATCAAACATTCATTTATTTGTGGTCCCTTACTGCCGAGAACAGATTTTGGAAGCTCCTTTTTTAAGTTAATGATTTGAGCAATGGGTGTTATTAATTCTCAGAATATTATAAACATGATTAATTTTCAGGCAGAGATTTATTACATAAGGATTTCAACTATGTCAACTGAAATGCATCACTGTCAAAACAAGTATCATGGTGAAAATAGAATATGTTCCACACTTCAAGTGCTGGTGCTCAGAACTAAATCAATTTAAATTGTGGCTGAAGCAAAATTATATTCTCCAGTGAAAAGGAGTATTTTCAGCTTCCTTTATTTAGCTTGAAGCATTCTTGTTAGATTGTGATTTAGAAAGGTAGTTTAGTAAGACTAGACTTCTACCAAGAATATTTTGTCTTTTATTTTTTTCTCCAGTTTTACCAGAAAAGGCTAACCTCTGAAATTCCCACTAATTCCAAATGTGGCCAGTGGAAATTTGGAGTGAAGAATACTGGTCTGGGAGTGAAGGATCATGAGCTCTGATAATTGCTTCTGGCCTCAGTTTCCTCATTTATAAAATAAGGGAGGGCTAAATGATCCCCAGGGTCACTTGGGGGATTTGATTTTCCAGGGCCTATAGAAAGCCTGGCCCAGATACAGCCTCATGTGTTGTGGATGGCTGAAGTGGGGACATCTCCTGTATGGGGACACAGGAAGGCCCATTTCTCTGTACTACAGACTTCAGGTAAAAGGTCTTTTTCTTGCAGAATCTTTTTTTTTTAGACGGAGTTTTTGTTTTTGTTGCCCAGGCGGGAGTGCAATGGCGCGATCTATCTCAGCTCACTGCAACCTCCGCCTCCTGGGTTCAAATGATTCTCCTGCCTCAGCCTCCCAAATAGCTGGGATTACAGGCATGTGCCACCACGCCTAGCTAATTTTGTATTTTTAGTAGAGATAGGGTTTCTCCATGTTGGTCAGGCTGGTCTGGAACTCCTGACCTCAGGTGATCCACCACCTTGGCCTCCCAAAGTGCTAAGATTACAGGCATGAGCCACTGCGCCCAGCTGCAGAATCTTGGTGGCTCACACCTGTAATCCCAGCACTTTGGGAGGCTGAGGTGGGCAGATCATGAGGTCAGGAGATTGAGACTATCCTGGCCGACATGGTGAAACCCAGTCTCTACTAAAATACAAAAGAAATTAGCTGAGCATGATGGTGTGTGCCCATAGTCCCAGCTACTCAGGAAGCTGAAGCAGGGGAATCGCTTGAACCCCAGCAGCAGAGGTTGCAGTGAGCCGAGATTTCCATTGCACTTCAGCCTGGGCAACAGAGCAAGACTTCATCTCAAAAAAAAAAAAAAAGAAGGAAAGGAGTAATATTGTAACAGGTCATATCCTAAGTTCTCATCAGCCATTACCTTAGCCATCAGGTGCTACTTTCAGCAGGTATCAACTAGAAGTAAATTCTGCAGATATTTACCCAACGCCTATTTTGTGCCCAGCACTCTATTAAGCACAGAGGATATAAGGGTGAGTAGCAAAGCACTCCAGTTTATCAAAGGACACGGAGCCTATACTCCACCCAAAGTACTTTACTAAGTGCTTTCCATGAATCTTTTTGCAGCCCAATATATTAGGCAGGTGCAGTTACTATGCTCATTTTTAGAGAGGAAGACAAGATTAAGAGATGCTAAGTAATTTGTTAAAGGTCAGTAGGGAAGCCAAGATTTAACCTCAGCCTGTGTTTAACTGTCGTGCTTTCCAAGCTGCCTTGCATCAGCAGAGGAGCCGTGATCCAGCCCCAGCTGAAGCTTTTGCTCGTCCCTGAAGAAGTCCCTTGTTGATGCCGTAGAGAAACTCTTCTTCCAAAGGAGGATGTATTTCCCTGTGTGACGAAGTTGTCTCCAGGAATATTGCCATTATCTATTGGCTTCTTGTCTGCCCTGAGCTCAGCCTCAGCTTCTGAGTCTCACTCAGAAGCACTGAATGGACAAGAAGCTCGTAGAGGAGTCTTAGATTTTAAAAAGAACATGTAGCTGGACATGATTTCCTATACATAGTACAGATTTCCAAGTAAATAACACAGAGCATAGAAAACAGCATGTCACTTGCATCACGAACCGTATAGAAAAGCTTGACTATGTTTTTTAAAAACTAAACAGTTCACACACTAAAAATAAGCATGAAATATACATCTTTAACTCTTGTCTTAAAAATCAAGTTTAATAGGGTTCTCATTTAATTTTTTGAAGTACATAATATATTCATATGGTTCAAAAGGCAAAAGGTGGAAACAGTCACACATTGACAAATCTCCTTCCCATTGATCAGATGCCCCCCTCACCCTACAAAGGTGACCACCATTCTGTGTCTATATATCCTTTCAGAGCATCTTTTTACATATACAAGTAAATACAGGTGATCCTTTTCCCCCTTTTATACCCAAAATGTAGTCTATAATACATACTGTTCTGAATCTCACTTTTTTCTTTGAAGAGCTTTCTGTAACAGTTCATTAAGAATGTTCTCATTTCTTTTTTTCAGATTCAGACACCTGAGCAGTATTATTTCTTTTTTACAACTACATATTATTCTATTGCATGGATGTGCCATAATTTATTTACCCTTCCCCCACTGGTAGATTTTTGGGTTGTTTCCTATTTTTCATATTACAGTGCTGCAGTGAATAACTTTATGTATATATATATGATGTGTGTGTGTATATATATATATATATATATATATATATATATATATATATAATTGCTCACGTTTCAGGTATATCTTAGAATACACACCACAAAGTGGAATTGTTGGCTCAAAGGACATAAGCATTTTTAATTTCAGTAGGTATTTCCAAATCATGATTTCTTTTTTGATCCTTGTCAAACCTACATGAATTGTACAGCATTAGAAAAGACTAGTTTACACAAATCAACCTTTTAGTAATGATGTCTTCTAATTTTATAATGCTTTATAGTTTAAATATACATGAGCTTATATGATCCTCATGATAACCCCGAGAAATTGATATCAAGAATTATTATATCCATTTTACAGAATAGGAAACTGAGGCTAAGCAAGGTGAAGTGAGCTGCCCAAGTCATAAAGGCAGTACACAGAAAAGCCCAGGTCTTCTGATTCAAGTCACTTTCTGATGAAAAACCTTATTGGTTAGTTGGTCAATTTCAAATTTAAATAACTGACCTTATTTTTGAAGCTTAATTTAATATGTGAAAATAATTGCTAATGTTTATTGAGAGCTTACTATGTGCCAGACATTATTCCAAGGTCTTTACTTTCTCAACTAACCCTCATCTCAGTACTCCTGTGCTATTCACTTGTGCTATCCGGCTGGATGTAAGACAACCCTAGGTGACTGACAGTTTTTCCTGTGAAACTGTGCAGTTGGTTAAGTCTTCTAAAAAGTAGGTGTATCTTGGCCAGGCATGGTGGCTCACGCCTGTAGTCTCAACACTTTGGGAGGCCAAGGTGGGAGGATCATGAAGTCAGGAGTTTGAGACCAGCCTGGCCAACATGGTGAAACCCCATCTCTACTAAAAATACAAAAATTAGCCAGGTGTGATGGTGCATGCCCGTAGTCCCAGCTACTCTGGAGGCTGAGGCAGGAGAATCACTTGAACCCAGGAGGCAGAGGCTTCATTGAGCCGGGATCACAGCACTGCACTCCAGCCTGGTGACAGAGAGAGACTCCATCTCAAAAAAAAAAAAAAAAAAAAAAAAGTAGCTACCATTTATCAGGTTCTAGGCTCCAGGCACTGCAGTAGATGCCTGTTTAATCATCAGACAACAAAGTTCAATGATCTGTTCAAGATCACACACATAGTAAGTGGCCTCATCAGGTTTTGAACTTCTTTCTCACTCTATATAACCTTCCCACTACAGAATTCTGCTTGTATCCTCACCTCTAATTTGCTGGGCAATAAAGATCTGGACTAGGGGCCGGGCGCGGTGGCTCAAGCCTGTAATCCCAGCACTGTGGGAGGCCGAGGCGGGTGGATCACAAGGTCAAGAGATCGAGACCATCCTGGTCAACATGGTGAAACCCCGTCTCTACTAAAAATACAAAAAATCAGCTGGGTATGGTGGCGTGTGCCTGTAATCCCAGCTACTCAGGAGGCTGAGGCAGGAGAATTGCCCGAACCCAGGAGGCGGAGGTTGCGGTGAGCCGAGATCGCGCCATTGCACTCCAGCCTGGGTAACAAGAGCAAAACTCCGTCTCAAAAAAAAAAGATCTGGACTAGGATGATGATGGTTATGGAAAAGAAGGTTGGGAGACATGTACCAAATATCCTGGCTCTTCTTTCAGATTCTTTATGCGTCACAAGTCTCAAGCCGGGAGGAGGGGGAGTTGCACTCTGCATCTATAGTGAGGAAGAAGCCTCAGGGTCGCCACCCTTATGAGTTGTCAAGTAATCCTGTACTACTGGACAGTGAGTTCTGCTGCTGTGCTTTGGAGCCAAGATACATAGCATTGCTGGATCGTGCTACCACATGCCTGCCTGCCTATCTCTCTTCCTGGCTGGGGCCTGGTCTTGGTTTTTCTTGTTTGTATATTATGGCAGCGTAAGACAAGTTTAGAAGACAAAAATAACCTTGGAATTATCTTGTGAATTCATGGCAATTACCATGCAATTACATGCTCAGTAACCACAATGGAATTCGACAGTGTTTACAGTTCACTTCCATGTGCAAAAGCCCATGCTTCTGGGCCTTTCACTGTGAAAGTGAGAGCGTGGCCAGCCTGGTATGGCAGGGGGAGCAGGTCTGGTGACCATGCCCATCCACGCAGACTAGCCAGCTGGGCCAGAACTTCTCCAAGCCTGTTCTTGTTACCCCACCATTTATTCCTGCTTAGTCCACCTGAGCCATGCTGTCCTCTAGCAGGCAAGACCTGGAGCAACTGCCCTGAGTTGTCCTCTGAGGATGGTGTGACTGCCCCTTGTGCCTTGTAATAATCACCTGCTTTTGCCCCAAAGCATTTATCAATGGGCAGTTTCTTTCTTGAATTATATCCTTTGAAGAGTCCCTTAAGTCAGAGGGAAGAGAGCTATCCACCTAATCTGCTTCATTTATTCATTCTCGTTTATTTAATAAACACCAAGCGCCTGTCTGTGCTGGTATCATGCCCAAACTGGAGATTCAGAAACCAAACACCACCTGCCCTCAGAAAACTCCCAGTCATAGAAGGGAGAAGGCCAGGGGAACAACTCATGATAGGTCAGGGTGACAGTGCACAGTTGTGAGGCATATGAGGGTCACATCAATTCTTCATTCTTAGAAAAATCCCAGTGGCTACAAAGTGAGGGTACTAGTGAGGGTACGCAACTCAAGAGGTCTTAGCCTGTGGGGGCCTAACACATCTGTGGATGTGGACTCGACTTGCATTTAGGATGAAGCAGCCTTAACTAGCGGTACTGATGACGTGACCCTCGGACACAGGATTTGATGTAAATGTTGAAGAAAAAGACATCACATGTGGGGGGAGCATGTCACCAAATGTGACCATGAAATCTGAGTGAGTAAATGTGTGTGTGTGTGTGTGTGTGTGCGTGTGTGTGTGTGTGTGTGCATGTGTGTGTGTATGTGTGTAGAGGGAGAGAGAGACGCAGGAGAGGAGAGGATGTGTATTCTCTACAGGGAACTCAGTCCATCCCAATTCCCCTGTATTATCTCAGAGACAGGAGGCGAGGCTGAGGCCTGATTATAACGTATGTGAGATCGCTGTGATTCCTTACGGCAGCTCCAGACCCGCAGTACCACCTTTTCCTACTCCCGTTCCAAGTCACTGCACAAGTCCGGGCACCTGGTTGCCCAGCAGCTGTGCATCACCATAGTTGAAGAACCGGTCCAGGCACCTTAGTCTCCTAGGCCCTAACGTTGGCGTTGGCCCTATATGCCCTATGTTCTCTAAATTTCCAGCTATCCAAAGAGAAAACCGGCTGATTGACTGAGGCAAATATCACATCTCACCAAGGCCATGCTAGAAAACTGCCAGGATCCAATACTTCACCTGGTACATATTACTTTTTAAATGTTTTTAAGAAATACATAATGACAGCACTCTGAACCTGCTATCACCAATCTTTTTGGCATGGCTTTCACTGATAGGCAAGCGAGATAAAGAAGAGCAGTTTCCCCAAAGAAAGAGAGTAGTATCAAAATTCTAATGTGAGGCGGCCCATGCTCAGGACTTACTTGCTGCCAAAGTTTAAAGTATGGGAAGAGAGGGAAAATGCTTTACAGCAGAGAAACTTGTAAATATTTTTCACAACTTTCGAAAGCCACTGTAGCCCGGTGATAAAGGTTAACATCATCAGTAATAAGTCACATTGATACCATGTACCCTTGATGTGAGGTGAGGAAAATGGCAGATTGCCCATGTGGTCTTCCTCTCAAAAACACATTACTACAGCCTAATCAGGAGAACATCAGACAAACTGAAATTGAGAGATATTTCACAAAATGCCTGCCCTTTACTACTCAGAACTGTTCAGATCATCAGACACAGGGAAAGTCTGAGAAGCTGTGACAGCTCAGAGAAACCTACGGAGATATGACAGCTAGTCATGGTGTGGTATCTTAGATAGGATCCTGAAACAGAAAAAAAGAATTAGGGAAAAACTAATGAAATCTACGTACAGTATGGGTTTGCATTAATAGTACTATAGGACCAGGTACGGCGGCTCACGCCTGCAATCCCAGCTGAGTCTGGCAGATTGCTTGAGCTGAGGAGTTCAAGACCAGCTGGGCAACATAGTGAGACCTGTCTCTACAAAAAAATAAAATTAGCCAGGTTTGGTGGCACACACCTGTAGTCTCAGCTACTTGGGAGGCTGAAGCAGGAGGATCACTTGAGCCCAGGAGGCAGATGTTGCAGTGAGCCCAGATCACGCCACTGCACTCCAGCCTGGGTGACAGAGTGAGAACCTGTCTCAAAAAAAAAAAAAAAAAAAGTAATGTAGCAATATGTTCCCTTAGTGGTAACAAACTTACCACAGCAATGTAAGATGGTAACAACAGGAGAAGTGGGTGTGGGAACTCTCAGAATTATCTTTGCAATTTTCCTGTTGATCTACAAGTATTCCAAAATTAAAAGTTTGTTTAAATATCTGTTTAACATTCAGTTTGTGCTCCTTTCCAGACGCTGGCAACCAGTCGCTATGCAGTGATGACTACCCAGCTAAGACACAGCAATCTCTCACTGGTTTTCCACTACGTTTTTCTCCAGATCTGTAGAGCCCATGGCATTGGCTATGATCTTGAGGTATGAAGGGTTACTGTTGGCCAGGGGTGGACCAAAGACATGCCTGTGGGTGATCTAGGTAGCTAATAATGTGGTGACCCTTCAAACAGCTGTTCTTTATGGGTTTGATGTGTCTGTAGAGGGAGGCTGATTGCCGCTTGGGGAAGAGCAGATACACGACTCCACAGAGCGCAGCACTTGGTCCTGGAAAGCTCTACTTCGTCCCCAGTCTTACACGCCCACGGTGGCAAAGCAAAAGCCATGCGGCTCTCCAGATCTAGGAGGCATTTTGGGGACCACCTCCTGAACCTGAAGCAGGCCCTGAGCTTCCTGGCCGCACCCAAAGCTGCTTATCAATGCATAGCCCCTGTCTTAGTCTGCTGGGGCTGCCATGACGAAACAGCACAAACTAAATGGCTTGAACCACAGAAATGTATTTCCTCACTGTCTGGCAGCCGGTAAATCCAAGAATAAGGCACTAGCAGATTAGGTTCCTGGTGAGGGCCTGCTTCCTGGCTTGTAAATGGCTGCCTCTTTGCTGTGTCCTCACAGAGAGGAGACAGAGAAAGATCTGTTTTTTTTTTTTTTTACAAGGTACCAGTTCTGGCAATCAGAGCATCACACCTACAACCTCATTTAACCTTAATCACTTCCTTAGAGGCCCTATCTCCAATACAGTCACTTGGTGGTTAGGACACAATTCAGTCCATAGCATCTTCCTACCTACGTATGATCATTTATTTCTGAAGAGAGTGCTGATAAAAACCATTCCCGCGCCGGAAACAGTGGCTCACGCCTGTGATCCCAGAACTTTGGGAGTCCGAGGTAGGTGGATCATGTAAGGTCAGGAGTTCAAGACCAGCCTGACCAACATGGAGAAACCCTGTCTCTCCTAAAAATACAAAATTAGCCAGGTGTGGTGGCACATTCCTATAATCCCAGCTACTTGGGAGGCTGAGGAAGAAAAGTCACTTGAACTTAGGAAACAGAGGTTGTGGTGAGCCGAGATTACGCCAGCCTGGGCAACAAGAGCGAAACTCCATCTCAAAAAGAAAAAAGTTCCTTCTAGTTTTGGTCTATTGCCAGTGATACTGGGGTCCACTGCATAGCTGCTTTATCCTGATGTAGCTGACTAGGGTCAAGTGCAATGCAGTCTCCTGCTGAAAACAGAACCTCCATTTTGTGCCTAGAAACTCAAGTTACTCTGGAGAAATAGTTTCATGTTTTCCACTTTGATTCAGATTTTCCAAGTCTCTCACACTCAGGGCCATTCTAAGACCCTGAGTAACCCTGTACACTCCTGCTTATGGAAAACCCATTTCATAGCACATCAAACATCTTAAAATATATTCACCTCCCACATTAAATACAAGGTATATATAATAGGAATTGAGTAAGCCAGGCATGGTGGCTCATGTCTGTAACCCCAGCACTGTGGGAGGCTGAGGCAGGTGCACCGCCTGAGGTCAGGAGTTTGAGACCAGCCTGGCCAACATAGTGAAGCCCTGTCTCCACTAAAAATACAAAAATTAGGCCGGGCGCGGTGGCTCAAGCCTGTAATCCTGGCACTTTGGGAGGCCGAGGCGGGTGGATCACAAGGTTAAGAGATCGAGACCATCTTGGTCAACATGATGAAACCCCGTCTCTACTAAAAATACAAAAAATTAGCTGGGCATGGTGGTGCATGCCTGTAATCCCAGCTACTCGGGAAGCTGAGGCAGGAGAATTGCCCGAACCCAGGAGGCGGAGGTTGCGGTGAGCCGAGATCGCGCCATTGCACTCCAGCCTGGGTAACATGAGTGAAACTCTGTCTCAAAAAAAAAAAAAAATACAAAAATTAGCCAGGCATGGTGGTACTTGCCTCTAACACCAGCTACTTGGGAGGCTGAGGCAGGAGAATATCTTGAACCCGGGAGGCAGAGGTTGCAGTGAGCTGAGATTGCACCATTGCACTCCAGCCTGGGGGACAAGAGAGAGACTTCATCTCAAAAAAAAAAAAAAAAAAAAAAAGGTATTGTTTAGTAACCAGTCAATCAGGTATTTTGATTTGTAGATATTCAACTCTACATTTATTAACTTATATTCTTTATACTTGGGACCAGTATAATTTTCAGGGATCAAATATTTTTATACGTTCTTAAAATATTAAGGTCATGCAGACCTTCAGCACGAGGCAAGAGTGAAGAGAATGGTCCGGCTGACACTTGGCAATCCCCAGCAGGCTGCCATGCACTGTCAGGGCGCAAGAGACTTTGGTTAGATGGATTCGTGCTGTTTGCAGACACATAAAGTGGAGCTTGGATCCCCTTGCAAATTACATTAAAATTGATAAAATAAAGAGAGAATGAAGAAGCCAGATTGAACTGATTTACCTGAAATTAATTGTTGCATCTGCTACACACAATCCCTTTGGAATTAAATAGTTTTTAGCCCAAAACTGATTAGACCGAAACACTTCCACATACCAGAAGGTGGCTAAATCTAACTCTAGCTTTATCTGAATCTATTTTATTTTATTCTAAAATATCAAAGTAGAACAAGAGCTATAAAAAGGCATATTTGGCAGGGACAGTCTACTGCACTCACTCCCCAAAAAAGTGCTTCATCACTTTCTATTGCCTGAAATTATTATTAGAGATTTATTTTGGGGGCTTAAGACTTGGTATTTGACCAAAGTTCAAGTACCCTTGGGGAAAGTAAAGCATCAAACTTTGTAAGTTATTTACTCCTTTGTCTCTGAGCTGATCGGATCTATTTCTAAGAGCAGGTTTTTGTAGGGGAAACAGATGGCTAAGGCCCAGGGGAAGCAGGTGGATGGCGCAGAGGAAAGGCCTCCACTGAGGGTCAGGGAGCTGACTGAAGACAGCTACAGAAAAGGCAGACAGAGGGACACTGACGACACTTCCAGCAGAGTCTCATGGACTCACCTCCAGGTCACCCATGCACAGCAACTTAAAAAAAGATGAAAGATAAAATGAGAGAGAAGATTGGGGCAACAGAGTGATGAAACAATGCAAAGAAGGAAAAGATAACAGAAGAAAAGGGAGAGGAGAAAATCCAGAGACTGAAATAATCCACTAAAAGAGGAGGAGGGGATAATCAGAAAGAACAGGAACAGGTAGCAAGCAGAGGCACAAGAAAAGAGGGAAGAAGTCGAGTCACAAAAATCCAAGGTGAGAAGGAGTCACATGACTGCTTGAACTTTCTGGAAATTCTCCAGCAGTATCCTTGCTTTATTTTTACTGAAATGAGTTTTCATCTTTTCAGACCCTGGGATCCCTTCCTAGTCGGGACTCTTCACTTGCTGTCTTAATTGCCTTTTCTTGGGTGGCAGGGTGGTAAGTGGTAAACCAGCGTTTATGGAGTGCCTACTGTGTACTGGCCTCTAAACTGAGCACTTTACTTCATTATGTCATGTATTATTCATGCCTGTCCTATAAGAAGGTCTTTTTATTGTTGTTTTTTTAAGATGGAGTCTCGCTCTGTCACCAGGCTGGAATGCAGTGGCATGATCTTGGCTCACTGCAACCGCCACCTCCTGGGTTCAAGTGATTCTTCTGCCTCAGCCTCCCGACTAGCTGGGACTACAGGCACACGCCACTACGCCTGGCTAATTTTTGTATTTTTAGTAGAGACAGGGTTTCACTATGTTGGCCAGGATGGTCTCAATCTCTTGACCTCGTGATCTGCCCACCTCAGCCTCCTGAAGTGCTGGGATTACAGGCGTGAGTCACCGCACCTGGCCAAGAAGATGTTATTTCTACCATATTACAGTGAAGACTTTAGTATTAAAGATTTTAAGCACTTTCCCAGGGTCATACAGCCAGGAATTTTGTGGAACTGACATTTGAACCCATAATTATCTACAAAGTCCAGCATGATTCTTCATCTTACACAAGGTGTCCACTATATAAACCTTTTTCCCTCCTAAGGACTGTTTTCCAGTAACTGTCTCTATTTCCCACTAACTGTCTCTATTTCTATTTCTAAAAAATTACTAAGCCAGTCCAAGAAGAATTCTGGAATCCATTTCCAATAAGCTATCCCCTCCAGGTACCTTTTATGTATTCCTCAGCTGGAGAAGCACAGACTTCTCTTCCTAGCCCCTATGACTATCTCTACCTTACAAAGGAGGAAAAAAAAGTTTAACAATTAATTTCCCTAAAATTTTATTGCCTCTTTGGGTTATGCTGAGTCTAAAAACAAGATCATTTACCCAAATTCCAGAGTAAGCTGCTCCAACTCTTGGTTAAGTTTAATGTGTGTGCTCATTCCAGAAAAAGTAGCATTAATAACACATCATTGTCAGCCAGGCACAATAGCTCACGTTGTAATCCCAGCACTTTGGGAGGCTAGGTGGGTGGGTCACCTGAGGTGGGGAGTTTGAGACCACCCTGACCAACATGGAGAAACCCTGTCTCTACTAAAAATACAAAATTAGCTTGGCGTGGTGGTGCATGTCTGTAATCCCAGCTACGCGGGAGACTGAGGCAGGAGAATAGCTTGAACCCAAGAAGCAGAGGTTGCAGTGAGCTGAGATCGCGCCATTGCACTCCAGCCTGGGCAACAAGAGCAAAACTCTGTCTTAAAAAAAAAAAAAAAATCAGCCGGGCGCGGTGGCTCACGCCTGTAATCCCAGCACTTTGGGAGGCCAAGGTGGGTGGATCACGAGGCCAAGAGATCGAGATCATCCTGGTCAACATGGTGAAACCCCGTCTCTACTAAAAATACAAAAAATTAGCTGGGCATGGTGGCGCACGCCTGTAATCCAGCTACTCAGGAGGCTGAGGCAGGAGAATTGCCTGAACCCAGGAGGCGGAGGTTGCGGTGAGCTGAGATCGCGCCATTGCATTCCAGCCTGGGTAACAAGAGCGAAACTCCGTCTCAAAAAAAAAAATCATTATCACTGTTACCAAAAAAAGGACCCTCAAAAGTCCTTATTTGCAGCACTGTTTTTCTTCCCATTATGATCACAGACTTTCAAGAACTTGATGTTTTTGTCCAAAGTCCCAGGGAAAAAAAGGGAAATGAGAGCACTCTATGAGCTTATCTTTCCTTGATGCATATGGCAAGGGAGCATCACTGAGTTTGTAAGCAAGTTGGCGGGTCTCATTCCGGGTATTTCTCTAATGCTACAGAATACCCCCACTGATTTCCTAATGAAATGAAGTTGTAATGAAAGCCATGTGGAGAAAGGCGTCATGTTTACTGCCTGCAACAGTGTGAGGCAGGGCTGGTGTCACACATACATAGGCAGTGTGCCACCACCCTAAATAGCTCCACAGTCACCAGCAATCGTTTCCTCCAGCCAGGATATTGCCATGGTGGGAATCATTTGAGCTGCTCACAAATATTCTGATTCTCCTCCTTCTAGACACATGACAAAATTGTATTTCCTCAGCCCTCCCCTTGAAGTTGGGCATGGCCACATAACTTGGCCAGTGAAATATAAGCAGAGGTGATACATGTCTTTATTTTGCAGACGCCTCTAGGAGCCACTTCCTGAGTTGCCATATCTTTTTTCCTACCTTGGAAATCATGAAAACACATTGATACAGAGCCTCCTTCAGTCTGGGTCCCTGCGCGTACTCGGTGATCAAAGATGCATGCCAATCCATGTGGGAGATGCAGCAGAACTAAGAACTGCAACTTTCGTGGTTAGAAACAACCAATAATTTTGTTTGATTACACAAGAGGCCGGGCGCAGTGGCTCACACCTGTGATCCCAGAACTTTGGGAGGCCGAGGCGGGTGGATCACCGGGTCAGGAGATTGAGACCATCCAGGCTAACACAATGAAACCCCATCTCTATTAAAAATACAAAAAAAAAAAAATAGTTTGAATAGTTTGAACCTCAGAGGCAGAAGTGGCAGTGAGCTGAGATTGCGCCACTGTACTCTAGCCTGGCAGTCAGAGTGAGACTCCGTCTCAAAAAAAAAAAAAAAAAAAATACTGCAATATAACCCAGTGTAACCAGGTTGATACAGAAATTAGTATCAAAAGAAGATGCTCCTAAGACAGAAACCTACAATTTTGGCACTGGTTTGGTGGTCAGGCAGTGAGTGGCTGGGAAACTGTTAATGGAAACCAGAAGGGTGACAATTCATGTTATGAAGTGGTGAAATATTTGGCAAAGCTGATACCTGCAATTACTTGGAAGGCAAATAATATACCTAATGTACCTACAGTTCTAGGAGAAACAGGTGGAAATTTTAGTGTTAATGGTGTATATTGGGCATTGCTGACTGCATTTGGCAAGATATTATACAAAACTTATGAGCTTCTACATGCATCAGACATCTTGCGAGCAGACATGAAAGGGAATAGAGAGATCTCAGAAATTTGGCACTTTGCAAAATGGGAAAAGCTGAGCTGATTTTAAACCTCAAAAATAAGAATTTTTAAAATTGAAGAGGCATTTATTTACACAACCAAAGCCAATTAAAACTCAGCCTTGCAATATGAGTCAAACTAAAGGTATGACTATAACCTACTTTTATAACCTCTGACTTAGTTGGGGTATCTCAGAGTATGAATCCAACAAAGATTATGGCATCCAGCATTAGTCCATTCTCACACTGGTATGAAGCCAAGACTGCGTAACTTACGAAAGAAAGAGGTTTAATTGACTCAGTTCTGCATGGCTGGGAAGGCCTCAGGAAACTTATAATCATGGTAGAAGAGGAAGCAAACACATTCTTCTTCACAAGATGGCAGTAGAGAGAAGTGCCAAGCAAAGAGGGAAGAGCCCCTTAAAAAACCATCAGACCTCGTCAGGACGTCAGGACGCACTCACTGTCAGAAGAACAGCATGAGGGTAACCCCTCCCATGGTTCAGTTACCTCCCACGGTTCCCTCCCATGACACGTGGGGATTATGAGAATTACATCCAAGATGAGATTTGTATGCAGACGCGGCCAAACCATATCAAGTACATATTTTCATTTAGAAAGACTCTTTCAGGAAAAAGAGAACGAACAAAAGGATAAAAAGAAAAAGGGTATAGCTCTCCTACCGAAACCTGGTAGGCTTAAGATACCTGAAATTAAGAGAACGAGATAGGCATTGAAGCAAGAGAGCAAAGAAATATAGAAAATTTAAGAAGTGTATGCAGAAAAGAACCGCATGTTGTAGCTATTGGTACTTGTAGCTGATCGAAATCAAACAGATTAGAAACCAACTAGGTTCTTGAAAGAACTCAACATCAATGGAAGTATCAGTCTGGATTAAAAGAGACTGTCCCTGCTTAAGACTTGAACAACCCTTGGGCACTCAGCTATCTACAGCTAGGAAGTGGGTGAGAGAGTTTTAAAACTGAGAAGGATGGCTTGTGCCTGTAATCCTTGCTGCTCAAGAGGTGGGGGCAGGAGGACCGCTCACTTGAGGCCCAGAGTCCAAGACCAGCTTGGACAACACGGCGAGATCCCATCTCTTAAAAAATTGCTAAGGAAAATGTAATCTCTACTATCCACTTCAGATGTGGCCAAAGACAATTATGAAAAAGAAATTAAATATCAGAAGGCAGAGTCAAGAACCACAAAGGATAGCATCTAAGCTCATGACGCAACTGGGATCAGAACTAACCAAGGAACATGACCCACCTGAAGAATAAGGGGCCCTGGAAATGTCTGCCCAGTGGGGTTTCAGAATTACTACAAAGCCGTGTCTTCTGTTTCTCTCTCATTGTTTCTCTTTCCAAATGGAAATGTTTATTGCAGTCAGTCAGTCCTGTTCCACCAGTTTTTGAGCAGTGAGGGCTGAACAGATAAATTTTTTTCTTTGTAGTTCATGGCTTTTCAGATCAAGAGAGCCAGACCTGATCTACAAGATATCATGGATCACCCATAGTTATTTCTCTCTGATAGCACTTTATACCTTGTTAAATATTGTCACACATTTTGTTTCATCCTGGCAATAACTTTGAAAGGCAGATAGTTTTGCTCTGACTTTGTAAATAAGGAAGCTGAGACTTAAAATGTTAAATAGCTTTTTGCAAGTTTACATAGCAAAAACTATTTATTATGGTGCTTTCTAATAACTAGCATGAAAAGAATTTTAGACAGGAGTAAAATTTTAAATATCATTGCGCAGGAGAAAGATGGATAAACACAAAAAAAAGATCTATAGTCTAAGATGCTACCTGGGAAACGGGCTGAAGCGGGATAGCAATTGGGAATCGGATAGCCAGGGAGTAACACAGGAGCATATTGTCAAGGGCGATACTGGGATACATAAGTACATTGCAGTTCCCTGGGGGAAATGTGTAACATTGAGGGTTACTTTGGTGAGTTGCCTAAGCATAGACTCCTACATCTCTCACATGTAAAATAAAATATGGAGGCCCGGCGCAGTGGCTCACGCCTGTTATTCCAGCCCTTTGGGAGGCCAAGGCAGGCAGGTCATGAGATCAAGAGATAGAGACCATCCTGACCAACATGGTGAAAACCCATCTCTACTAAAAAAAAAAGAAGTATGAAAATTAGCTGGGCATGGTGATGTGTGCCTGTAATCCCAGCTACTCAGGAGGCTAAGGCAGAATTGCTTGAACCCAGGAAGTAGAGGTTGCAGTGAGCCGAGATTGTGCCACTGCACTCCAGCTTGGCAACAGAGTGAGACTCTGTCTCAAAAAATAAAATAAAATATGAAATTATTTTATGGGATAAGGAAAAACAGCTTTGTGTAAGCTTTTAATTTCTGTTACTCCCTCTGGATGCAGGCTAAGAATATGCCTGGTCGCCTTTCTTAGAAAGTTATAGATGTCCTGCCAAACCTAGACATTCTGACTGTGACAAGGTAGCTTGTAACCAACTAACTCTCACTAAAAACGATTATAGGCCGGGCGCGGTGGCTCACGCCTGTAATCCCAGCACTTTGGGAGGCCGAGGCGGGTGGATCACGAGGTCAAGAGATCGAGACCATCCTGGTCAACATGGTGAAACCCCGTCTCTACTAAAAATACAAAAATCAGCTGGGCATGGTGGCGCGTGCCTGTAATCCCAGCGACTCAGGAGGCTGAGGCAGGAGAATTGCCTGAACCCAGGAGGCGGAGGTTGCGGTGAGCCGAGATCGCGCCATTGCACTCCAGCCTGGGCAACAAAAGCGAAACTCCGTCTCAAAAAAAAAAAAAAAAAAAAAAAAAAACACGATTATAAAGGCTGGATAGAGAGATAGATATAAAACAACTGCTTGAAGGCATTGAAGGGCAACTGAAACGGTCCTTAAAAGAACAGAAGGGTAGGCATGGTGGCTCACACCTGTAATCCCAGAACTTTGGGAGGCTGAGGCAGGTGGATCACTTGAGGTCAGGAGTTTGAGACCAGCCTGGCCAACATAGGAAAACCCTGCCTCTACTAAAAATACAAAAACTAGCTGGACGTGGTGGCCCATGCCTATACTCCCAGCTACTTGGGACGCTGAGACAGGAGAATTGCTTGAACCTGGGAGGTGGAGGTTGCAGTGAGCCGAGATGGTACCACTGCACGCCAGCCTGGTGATAGAGCAAGACTCCACCTCAAAAAAAAAAAAGAGAGAAAGAGTCCTAATAAACACCTCAAGCTTCCAGTGGAGACTTCAAAAGGACCAAACTCTAGGACTAAGGACACTTCCCTAGGAGAAAATATTAAACACAAAGCGTAAAGGAAAACCTTTAAATAGACCTGGTCCAACAACAGCTAAAATCAACCCTTAGTCCAGGAATGGTGGCTTCTGCCTGTAATCCCAGGCATGGGATTGGGAGGTTGATGTAGTTAGATTGCTTGAGCCCAGGAGTTTGAGACCAGCCTGGGCAACATGGCAAAACCCTGTCTACACAAAAGAATACAAAAATTAGCAGGGCGTGGTGGCACACACCTGTAGTCCTGGCTACTTGAGAGGCTGAAGTGGGGGAATCTCTTGAACCTGGGAAGTCGAGGTTACAGTGAACTGTGATCAAGCCACTGCATCCCAGCCTGGGTGACAGATTGAGACCCAGTCTCAAAAAAAAAAAAACTTTTAAATAAAAATAAAATCAACCCTTAATACATCAAGATGCGCTGTCAGTACTCTACTTGTCTGCCAAAAACAAAATTTAACCCTCTTTGAAGGAGTTGCTACAGTTTTTCATCTTTAATGACCATCAGCCAATAAAAAAATCATAAGGTATACTAGAAGAAGGACCAAATCATTAAAAACAAAGGGGAAAAATAGAAAAAGATCCACAGGTGATTCATATATTGGAATTATGAGACAGGGACTTTAAAATAGCTAGGACTAATATGTTCAAGAAAACATAATATGTTTGTGTCTCCAAAGATATAGAATCAGATTTTTAACCCAAATGGAAATTCTGGAACCAAAAATTAGTGTGACAAAATTAATAGTTTAATATGTTAATTTAGTAGGTTATCAGAACAAATGACTAGTGAACTAGAAAACAAGCCAGTAGAAAAAATTCCGACTTACATACAGAGGGAGAAAATGATAAAAATGTAAAAAAAGACTTAAGAGATATATGCAACATGGAGGAAACAATCTAACTTTCCTGCAATTAATGTCCCATAAGGAGAAGAAGGAGTGATTTTAAATAAATACTGGCTGGGAATTTCCTACAACCAAAGACCTCAAAGCACATATCCAACCTCATTCAAAAAGCACTAAAAACCTCAGGCCAGATGAATAAAAGAAAGATCATACCTGGGAACATCATGATTATACTACTGAAAATTAAAGAGAAACAAATTTATTATTTATTTATTTATTTATGTTTTTGAGACGGAGTCTCTCTCTGTCGCCAAGCTGGAATGCAATGGCATGATCTCAGCTCACTGCAACCTCCTCCTGGGTTCAAGCAATTCTCCTGCCTCAGCCACCCGAGTAGCTGGAACTACAGGTGCATGCCACCATGCCCGGCTAATATTTTGTATTTTTAGTAGAGACAGGGTTTCACTATGTTGGCCGGGCTGGTCCCAAACTCCTGACCTCATGATCCGCCCGCCTCAGCCTCCCAAAGTGCTGGGATTACAGGTGTCAGCCACCTCATCCGGCCACTTTTCAACATAATCCATGAAAGCTAGAAGACAGTGGGATCATAATTTTAAAGTATTGAAAGAAAAGTCCCCACCACAAAACATTCTACTCCCAGCAGGAAAAAATCCAGTAAATATCCCACACATTCTTGGAAATGAAACCTCTGTGAATTTGGTCTGCAGATAGGGATTTGATGCCAGATCATTGCTGATGCTCCTTCTCAATATGGAACTTTTTTTTTCTTTTTTGAGATGGAGTCTCGCTCTGCCACCCAGGCTGGAACGCAGTGGCGTGATCTCGGCTCATTGCAACCTCTGTCTCCTGGGTTCAAGCGATCTCCTGCCTCGGTCTCCCAAGTAGCTGGGATTACAGGCGTGAACCACTGTGCCCAGCCAATATGAAACTATTTTTTATTGGGGATATAAAATTATAAAATGGGAACCACTTATTGGAAAGGACTTGTTATATTTGTGTTAACAATAGGTCCCTGGAATAGCACTGTCCAATAGAAATACAATGAAAACCACTAATGTAAGCCACAGAGATCATTCAAAATTTTCTTGGGGCAGTATTTTTTAAAAGTAAAAGAAATAGATAAGATTAATTTTTAAAATATATTTTATTTAATCCAGTATATTCAAAAATATTATCATTTCAACATGTAATCAGTATGAAAATTATTGAGATATTCCTACTTTTTTTTGTACTGTCTTTGAAAGCTATGACATGTCTCAATTTATCATACTACTAGCATTTCAAGTTCTCAGTTGCCCTATGTGACTATTGGCTACCATATTGGACAGCATAGTAAGGGATGCAAGAGATGTACTAGGCAGTGGTTTTCAACTCTGGCTGCCCATGAGACTGACCTCAGTGAGGAGCTTTAACGAATGCAGATGCCAGCCGGGTAGGGTGGCTTACACCTACATAATCTATGTAATGCCAGCACTTTGGGAGGCCAAGGTGGGTGGATCATCTGAGGTCAGGAGTTCGAGACCAGCCTGACCAATATAGTGAAACCCTGTCTCTACTAAAAATACAGAAATTAGCCAGGCATGGTGGCGGACACCTGTAGTCCCAGCTACCCGGGAAGCTGAGACAGGAGAATTGCTTGAACCCAGGAGGCAGAGTTGCAATGAGCTGAGATCACACCACTGCACTCCAGCCTGGGCAACAGAGGAGACTCAGTCAAAAAAAAAAAAAAAAAAGAATGCAGATGCCCATGCAGGGCTGCAATTAGGGTAAAGCAAGTGAGGCACTCTGCCTGAGCACAAAATTTAAGAAAACACAGAGACACACACAACCCTCATTAATAAAAAATAAGTAATATTTTAGTGCAATATTTTGACAATGAAAATTACTGCAAAAAATTTGTTGTGAATAAAATACCAAAATTTTTAATGAAAACAGGACCAGATTACTGATTTTTTCCTTTGCCTCGGGCTCCAGTATGACTCAGCATGGCCCTATGCCCATGACCCACCCAAGACCGAATAAATCAGCATTTCTGGAAGTAGAGCCCAGCATTAGATGACTCTAACGTGCAGCCAGCATTGGCAGCCACTGTTTAGTCTACTGTCTGTCCTAAAGCTCAGATTTCCTGATAACGTGGGAAGTTGATGAGTGGTCATAATTCTGGCATGTGATTTTTTTCCTAAAGCACCAAAATATAGTTTTCTTTTTTGGGCTTCCAGTAATGGGAAGTTCACAACTTCACAGGGCAGTCATTTCCACTGCTGGACAACTTCAGGGTGACCTCTTATTTATTTGAAGAAAACTGTCAAAAGATAATTAAAAAAAAAAAAAAAAGGTAAAGCCATGCCTCTCATACAGATATAAAAATAAATGCATGATAAAGATTTTATTTAACGATGGAACTGCCAGGCGCAGTGGCTCACGCCTGTAATCCCGGCACTTTGGGAGGCTGAGGCTGGGAGGATCACTTGAGCCCAGGAGTTCAAGACCAGCCTAGGCAACATGGTGAAACCCTATCTCTACCAAAAACCATATACAAAACTTAGATGGGTGTGGTGGCACATGTTTGTGGTCCCAACTACTCAGGGGGCTGAGGTGGGAGGATCACCTGAGCTTGGGGAGGTCAAGGCTGCAGTGAGCTGTGACTGCACCACTGAACTCCAGCCTGGGTGACAGAGTGAGACCCTGTCTCCAAAAAACAAAACAAACAAAAAGAGGGAACTAGGCAGATATTATAATGGGCTCAAAAGAGAACCCCAAAACAGACATCTGTATAGATCAGGAATATTGAAATGTGCAAATGGAGGCAAAATAGGTTTTTCCACAAGGGGAACAGAAAAGGGAAATCAGCTGAGCCTTGTCTCTCAGTTACCTATAATTTACAGAATTATAAAATATCTCCCATAGACTGATAAGGCAGCAGGGAGAGCTGTAGACCAGTGGTCCCCAACCTCTTTGGCACCAGGGACCGGTTTCATGGAAGACAATGTTTCCATGGACGTGGAGGGTGTAGAGGGAGGATGGCTTCAGGATGAAGCTGTTCCCCCTCAGATCATCAGGCATTAGTTAGATCCTCATAAGGAGCATGCAACCTACATCCCTTGTTTACACAGTTCACAGTAGGTGTCCTGCTCCTATGAGAATCTCATGCCACTGCTGATCTGACAGAAGGCAGAGCTCCTGCAGTAATGCTTGCCTGCCTGCTGCTCACCTCCTGCTGTGTGGCCTGGTTCCTAGCAGGCCACAGATTGGTCTGGTACCAGTCCGAGACCCAGGGGTTGGGTACCCCTGCTATAGACAACTCATAGTTTCCCATTGAAGTACAAATTATTTTCCATGTAACAAATTGCTACCATGTATGTACATACATACAGATATATATATGTATATATATATATACATTTCTTTTTTTTTTGAGACAGAGTTTTGCTCTTGTTGCCCAGGCTGGAGTGCAATGGAGCAACCTCGGCTCACTGCAACCTCCGCCTCCTGGGTTCAAGTGATTCTTCTGTCTCAGCCTCTGAAGTAGCTGGGAGTACAGGCACCCACTACCATTCATAACTACTTTTTTTAGTAGAGACAGGGTTTTATCATGTTGGCCAGGCTGGTCTTGAACTCCCAACCTCAGGTGATCCACTTGGCTCAGCCTCTGAAAGTGCTGGGATTACAGGAGTGAGCCACAGTGCCCAGCCTACCCTATATTTATTTATTTATTTATTTATTTATTTATTTTTGAGACGGAGTTTTGCTCTCGTTACCCAGGCTGGAGTGCAATGGCGCGATCTCGGCTCACCGCAACCTCCACCTCCTGGGTTCAGGCAATTTTCCTGCCCCAGCCTCCTGAGTAGCTGGGATTACAGGCACGTGCCACCATGCCCAGCTAATTTTTTGTATTTTTAGTAGAGATGGGGTTTCACCATGTTGACCAGGATGGTCTCGATCTCTTGACCTCATGATCCACCCGCCTCGGCCTCCCAAAGTGCTGGGATTACAGGCTTGAGCCACCGCGCCCGGCCCCCTATATTTTTTTAAACCATCACTCTTACAACAGTGGTTTTCAAATTTTGATGTACACAAGAATCATCCAAGAAGTGAGGTAAAAGGCAGATTGCCTCCCAAGTCTTCCGAGCTTGGATGATGCCCATGAAAATGCCTTTTTTTTTTTTTCTTTTTTGAGGCGGAGTCTCACTCTGTTGCACAGGCTGGAGTGCAGTGGCACGATCTGGGCTCACTGCAACCTCCGCCTCCCAGGTTCAAGTGATTCTCCTGCCTCAGCTTCCCGAGTAGCTGGGATTACAGGTACATGCCACCACACCTGGCTAATTTTTTGTATTTTTAGTAGAGACGGGGTTTCACCGTATTAGCCAGGTTGGTCTTGTTCTCCTGACCTTGTGATCCACCCACCTCGGTCTCCTGAAGTGCTGGGATTACATGCGTGAGCCGCTGCACCTGGCTGAAAATGCCTTCTTAACAAGCACACTAGATGATTCTGATGCAGGTGTTCTGAGGATCATATTCAAAAAGCACTGTCCTAGAATAATACTTACTCCAAATTCTAGTAACAGCCTTTTCAAATGTGTTCTCACAATATTTGAAGGTACCTCTAGATTTCAAATCAGATCAATCTTCGTAGTCTTTCTGTGCTAGTAACATTTTATGTACTTTGTTTCTGAGATAATGTACTATTTCTTTTCTCCCCATTCAAATTTTACAGGACAGGCAAGGAACTGTTTTTATATTATATGAACACCTGAAGAGAGACAAGTTGGGAATGTTGTGAGTATGAAGTGTTTCTGAGAGTTGTAATAAGCTAAGGAAATAATCACAACTAACAAGAATGTTGCTTCTCAGGCATTTTAATCAGCATGCTGATTTATTAGAAGTCTATATTTAGAGGCCGGGCGCAGTGACTCACACCTGTAATCCCAGCACTTTGGGAGGCCAAGGAGGGTATATCATGAGGTCAGGAGATCAAGACCATCCTGGCCATGATCAAGACCATCCTGACATGCTGAAACCCGTCTCTACTAAAAATACAAAACAAATTAGCTGGGCATGGTGGCATATGCCTATAATCCGAGCTACTAAGGAGGCTGAGGCAGGAGAATCGCTTGAACCAGGGAGTCGGAGGTTGCAGTGAGCCAAGATCACTCCATTGCACTCCAGCCTGGCAACAGAATTAGACTCTGTCTCAGAAAAAAAACAAAAAAATCTATATTTAGATCTTCAGGTATTTTATAAAATGACTGTAAATGTGTTAGTGGGGGGTTATAAATATAATTGATTATCCGAAATTGACGGATAAGGTTTAGACTTAACAACATATTATACTTAAACACAAACACAGATAAGGCACATCAGGTCTCACTCATGGGGACCCCGCTCAGTTATCCTAACTGTGGAAGGCAGTTGTCATTCTGGCATGCTTAGAAAAGTGCTCTGTGCTCTGGTGATTTCTCAAGATGTCCCCCCAACAAGCAGGATCTGTGGCCCCTCCTCAGATCCAGTTTCAGCACGGATGCAATCTTCTTAAGATACACATGTGCTGAGCACAGGCTGCTGGCAACACTTGGAGGCTTCCACATGTCTCCCAGATTTCTCTCTGGGATATTTTGGAGCCTAGCAAAGCTGTCTTCTATCTGGGACTCAGAATTTAGAGCCACAACCTTGAGTCATCTCTTATTTCATATCTTGGCATATGGTACCTTTAAATCATTCTACCTAATTGAAAACTGTCTCTGCCCTAAATTTCTCTTCCTTGTAACCTCTATAGCAGTGTAGATATTGTGGCTTCACATTGAAACACACAGAAACATATACACAAAGACCTGGTCTCATAAAAACTAACCAAATAGCCAGTGCCTCTACTAAGCACTGATGTTCCTGTGCAGCCTCAGTCCCTCCCTCCTCAACCTCCCCTCTGCCCTACTGTGGTCAGTCTCTTAGAAACTGATCCAAAGAGGTGTACACTATAAGCAAATGGCTGCATAGGACAGGCTTCAACTTCCTGATACAAAATATAGTCCTTTGTTCTGCCAAAGCATTATCAGTTATAACAGACCATTATCAATACAGTGATATTCACCCCATTGATACTTTTTTTTTTCTTTTGAGATGAAGTCTCGCTCCGTCCCCCAGACTGGAGTGCAATGGTGCGATCTCTACTCACTGCAACCTCCACCTCCTGGGGTCTAGCGATTCTCCTGCCTCAGCCTCCTGAGTAGCTGGGATTACAGGTGCTCACCACCATGTCCAGCTAATTTTTATATTTTTTAAGAGAGATGGGGTTTCACCATGTTGGTCAGGCTGGTCTTGAACTCCTGACCTCAGGTGATCCACCTGCCTCAGCCTCCCAAAGTGCTGAGATTACAGGCATGAGCCTCCACACCTTTTGAACTTAGGTAAATGTTCTGGTTTCCTCCCCTTTGGAACTACAATATGGCTACAATTTAATCTGGCACTTACAGTCTTAAATGCTTTTCGTCACCTGGGAAATCTTTTCACTACACCACAAAGTCTACACTGAATGAAACTGTTTGAGCCCTCCCCTCCAGTTTCAATCATTCCCCAAGATCTCATAAACATGCAAAACGTTTTGGGTCTTGTTAAGAAAGTCGCTTCCCTAGGGACTCTTCACCCATTTCTCACACTGCCCTGATAGCAACAGAAATGAGACCTCAATCCATAACATCCCAACAAGCATGCCTTCATCGTATCTTCCCAGGGCCTTCACATCCAGAATGATAACGGAGCCAGTGACACCTCTTGGCATGTGCAGGGAAGGATCTGCCCTTTGCTTCCCAGTGATGTTCTGCCCCTCAACTCCCTCCCTGCTCTACCTTTCTCTATCAGAAAATTTGAAAACATTTTATCAACAGTACTAGGCACAACTCTAGGTGTTAGGAAAACAGCAACGAGCCCTGCCCTCAGGGAGCTGCCACTGTAGTGGGGTGGGCACACAGGAAACAGGTAAACGTGGTCTAGCATATCAGCTGCTGACAAGCCAGGAAAGGGGAACAGCAGTACGCTAGTAGCTGAACGATCAGAGATGAAATACTTCCCATTTCGCTCTGCCCAAACTTGACACTGTGATGTCAGGGCTGGGCAGAACATAGACCACCGACCAGGATTTGCCAGGAATGACTGGGACTAGAAGAACCAAGCAGTCATCTGGATTTGAAGTTGGCAAGCAGGAGAATATGAAATTTGTATTTTCCCAAGTTATGAATCTAAGCAGGAAATGTTCAAGGTCCAAGTGTATTTCTAAGCTCAGGAATTCAGACAGATGGGTTAGTTAGGTACAAAGAAGTAGAAATCAGAACACAGAGATAGGAACTGTGTCTTACTGGGCACCAGCTGGCATGAAAGATTAACTGCAAAGGAGAAGCTGGGACAGGACTGGAACTAGACAAACCCTTGTGAACATACAATAAGGCTGGGAGGGGTGAGCTCCCTTCGGGTGATGGCTGAAGAGCGGCCAGACGGGCCAAACAAAGGACCCAGGATTCAGGTGCCTGGAGGTGGTCATCCTGAGAAGCAAACAGCTCATACCATCAGGAAAGGTCCAACCACAAAGCGTAAAGGGACAACCTGAGAGCTAGGTCAGGGGAAGCTCCACCACAGGCACTCAGAGAGGAGGCCACTTTTGGAGACCCAAGCTGGAAGGGGATGGCATGAGGCAAGCCTGTCAGCAGGCAGCAGAGCCCAGCAGAGGCTGACACTTAGGAGCAGGACTTGTGTCCTGGAATTGATGGGATGAGACGGGGGTAAGTATCACCAAGGCAGAGGCAGAGTTCCTGAGGTGTGGGCCACAGGAAGAGCTATGCAGGGGGGTACTTGGGTGTAGAGGAACCAGGCAGGAGGAAAACCATCACAGAAAGTAAGAGATAAAAGAAGAGGCTATTTCATGAACAGAGAAACTCCCAGTCATAAAACTGACCTAGCAGCAAGGTGAATTTGATGCTGAAGACTGCAGAATAAATAATTAGACTGGTAACCAAGAGGAACTTGCCCAGCTGTCCCTACACCTGCACCTGAGATTTCAGGCAAGGGCGCCTTGATCTGCAGGCCAGCCTTCAATGGTAGAAATAGCCCTATTGACCGGGCGCGGTGGCTCAAGCCTGTAATCCCAGCACTGTGGGAGGCCGAGGCGGGTGGATCACGAGGTCAACAGATCGAGACCATCCTGGTCAACATGGTGAAACCCCGTCTCTACTAAAAATACAAAAAATCAGCTGGGCGTGGTGGCGCGTGCCTGTAATCCCAGCTACTCAGGAGGCTGAGGCAGGAGAATTGCCTGAACCCAGGAGACGGAGGTTGCGGTGAGCTGAGATCGCGCCATTGCACTCCAGCCTGGGTAACGAGAGCGAAACTCCGTCTCAGAAAAAAAAAAAAAGAAAGAAATAGCCCTATTGATGTACCCTCCAGATAGTTATTCCATTCACACATCCTTCAGGGAGGGCACAGTTGATATGGGCCTCTTGAAAGCCTTTAGTCCTGTTCTACTGTTTTCTGTCCATCTTATTCTCATCCCTAACTGCGGTCATAGAACCAGAGAATGTTAGAACAGGGAAGGGCCTTCAAATTAATTGATTCTCATGTTATAGATGAGAAACTAAGGCTTAGAGAGGGGAATTGATTAGCCCGGGTCACACAGTATGTGATCTGTCTCCTGATCCTGTTCTTTTCTCTACACCACAAAGTCTACACTGAGTGACCACCTTGTATAGGGAGCCCTATAATGCTGCAGGATGGTTTGCAAGCTGTCTCTGAAATCTTTTTAAAGTGGATGTTCGGGTTTCTAAAGACAACTGATCATGAACAGGGCACATTCTCCTCTGAACATAGGCAGGGCACTCTTATTAAGTAGCAGGAATAGCTTGTATACATGAAATAGAAAATCAACCCCAGATAAAAGTCTCCAGAATACTGAGATGCAAATGTCTCCACAGACAGGGAAGTCATTCAGCAAGGATCACACTTATCGACAGTTCTCCTAAACTAACTTAAACCATTTTTAAAATGAGCTCATACAACGTCCTAGCTCCGTGGTAGCCTTTCGCTAGAAATGACTGACCCTATTGCTATATTCTGCTAAGTTGATTAATAAAAAATATTTATTACGCAAGTCCTTTTTGTTGACAAGTTAAAATGGAGTCTCATCTTTCATATCTCCCTGAAGATTGCCACCTTGTGAGATTGAAAATACTCATTAAATTCCATCACCAGACAGGCACAAATGAGAGGGCGATTGTTTTTAAGCATGTGAGGGGAATCGTTGGTAAACTCATTTGTTTGGATATCATTAACAGAACAATCGGCGAGGATCTCCAGGGGGTCCTCATGACCTTTGCTCGCAATCTCTTCATCATCCATCAAGAAATATCAGCACCTAATATGCAAGGCGAGACCAATTTTAAGGTGAGGTGTTAATTAACTAACGATTCTGGTTAATTTCTATACAAGGGCTGAAAATACCTCATGCTGTATTGTAAACAAGTGCTAAACCATCTTTTTTTTATTGTAAGCAGTACATATTTTACAATGTGCAGGGTCAATACTGTAAGGTTCCCACTGAAGCCGTTAGTTAAATTTAATAGTCTGAAACTTCTTTGAAATAGAGTTGACTTTTAACTTGCTGCCATTTTCAAACCCCAGCTCATAAGATAGCAGAGCTTTCTGATGCTGAAGGTGAGTCTGAAATGTCACAGTGGAACCAAACAGCGATTGTCACAACCAAAAATTGTGAATGTTACCTATCTATATTCCAGATAATACAGTGTCTGACTAGTGATTCCTGGGAAGCCCTCGTTTCTAGAGCCAGAGAAGTTCTAAGACCTGAGAAAGCAATGTGTGTTAGGGAGAAGCAGAAAATATAGCATGTATGTGGGCCATCCACCCCACCCGTTTCTCCAAAGTGGGTTGAATTATTTCACTGCTAACCTTTAGAAGCCTTCATATGACCTTTAAAGATGTTGGTCCATCAAATCCAGTTGAGTATAATTGACTAGAAGTCTCCAAACTAAACTACAGGAACAAGGTCTATATGGAGTTTCTGAAATACTATCTGAGCAGAGATGATCACATGGTATTGAACAGCAAGGTATGAATCGAATTCCCAGCCTAGGCCTTCATTCATTCAAAGGACACAATCAGGCCGAGCGCGGTGGCTCAAGCCTGTAATCCCAGCACTTTGGGAGGCCGAGGCGGGTGGATCACGAGGTCAAGAGATCGAGTCTATCCTGGTCAACATGGTGAAACCCCGTCTCTACTAAAAATACAAAAAATTAGCTGGGCATGGTGGCACGTGCCTGTAATCCCAGCTACTCAGGAGGCTGAGGCAGGAGAATTGCCTGAACCCGGGAGGCGGAGGTTGCGGTGAGCCGAGATCGCGCCATTGCACTCCAGCCTGGGTAACAAGAGCGAAACTCCGTCTCAAAAAAAAAAAAAAAAAAAAGGACACAATCAGAAACCACATGTGGTTTTCTCTTAAAAGTCCAGCAAAAGCTTCATAAAGTTGTAATTGTAATACATTTTTAATTCAAGCTGCAGCCTAACTCCTTTAAAACAGTAACATTAACAATATGATTTTATGAGCTGGAAGAATGACCACTGCTTTTCCTACCACATGATTGAGAAGATTCAGGAAAAGATAGACCAAATATTACATCAATGTTCACTGGTCCTAATGGATCTATGCTCATCATTTACTGTTTTTGTTTTTTTAGAGATGGGATATCTCACTGTCTTGCCTAGGCTGGTCTCAAGCTCCTGAGCTCAAGGGATCTTCCCCCTTGGCCTCACAAAGTACTGGGTTTACAGGCATGAGCCACCTTGCCCGACTTCTCATTTACATTTTCAGTTCCTGCTAGCTGGTAGCATCATCTTACCTGTTAGTGCCATGTGCAAAACTCTGAGCCTCTCTGCATTTGATCCATTCGGCCTGTCTAAATATAGCTAATAATCAGGATCAGGTGGTTTAACCTCAAATCCATGCAGACTAAGTTGATTCTGAGCCTGTCTTGCTGTTGGCAGAGTCAGCCACCCCTGACAAAATGAAGACTATCTCTCTGCCCTTTCTCTGACTTTCAGAATCATCAAAAGTCAGATGTTCTCAGGTAGCTTTTAATTACGTCATGGTTTCTAGCCTTCTCAGATGAATGATTGTTTTCTGGACTTTTGTTACATCTGAAAGCAAAAATTTTAAATCTCAGTAATATAGGTATAATAACAAAAACTTGAAGCAGTGGAATAGATTCATCTTTGCTAGCATTTTCTGTCTTCTACCTACTGGCATTATGGTAGATATTTTCAGTTTTTAAACAAGGATTTACCAGCAAAGTAAAGGCTAAATAAAAATGGAAGGTGATGAGGCTGGGCACTGTAGCTCATGCCTGTAATTCCAGCACTTTGGGAAGCTGAGGTGGGCAGATTGCTTGATCGCAGGAGTCCAAGACCAGCTTTAGCAACGTGGTGAAACCCCATCGCTACAAAAATTAGCCAGGTGTGGTGGCTCGTGCCTGTAGTCCCAGCTACTTGGGGGGCTGAGGTGGGAGAATCATTTGAGCCCAGGAGGTTGAGGCTGCAGTGAGTCTAGGCAACGGGAATAAGAATTTAAAAAGGAAAATTATGCAGACAATGCATTTAACAAAATTCAACACTCTCTTCTGATAAAAACATTCAACGAAGTAACAATAGTAGAAGGAAACTTCCTCAACCTTATAAGGACATCTACAAAAAAACCTACAGCTGACATCATAGCTAATGTTGCAAGACCAAAAGCCTTCTCCCCAAGATTAGGAATAAGACAAGGGTGCCTGTTCTTGCCACCTCTATTCGTCATTGTACTGGAGGTTCTGGACAGGGTAATTAGGCAAGAAACGGAAATAAAAGGTACGGGGTGCAGTGGCCCCCACCTGCAATCCCAGCACTTTGCGAGGCCAAGGTGAGAAGATCACTTGCCCTCAGGAGTTTGAGACCAGCTTGGGCAACTTAGCAAGACCTCGTCTCTGCTAAGAAGAAGAAGGAGAAAAGAAGAAATGAAAATAACAGCTTCTCTATTTGCAAATGGCAAATTCTTGTAAATGGAAAATCCTATGAGGCAAGAGGATTGCTTGAACCCAGGAGTTTGAAACCAGCCTAGGCAGCATAGGCAGACCCTATCTAAAAACTAAGAAATTAGCCAGGTGTGGAGGCACACACCTGTGGGCCTGGCTACTTAGGAGGCTGAGATGGGAGGATGGCTTGAGTTGGGTAGGTTGAGGCTGCAGTGAGCCATGATCTGCACTCCAGCCTGGGTAACAGAGAAAGATCGTCTTAAAAAAAGGAAAGAAAAGAAAAATTCTAAAGAACCCATCAACAAGTTTATAAGACATAAAATAGTATACAAAAGACAATTGTATTTGTGTAATGGATAATGCAAAAATATACTTTTAAAAAATTCAAGTTGCAATAGCATCAAAAAGAATAAGATACTTAGGAATAAATTTAGCAGGAGTGTAAGATGTTTGCAGTGAAAACTATAAGACATGGGTGAAAGAAATTAAAGAAGACCTAAATAAACAGAAAGACAATATTCATTCAATAGAAGATAATACTGCTAAAATGCTGGTATTCCCAAATTGATCTATAGATTCAATGTAATTCTGATCAAAATCCCAGCTGGCTTTTTTGCAGAAATTGACAAGATGATCCTAAAATTCATGTGGAAATATTAGAGACCCAGAATAACCAAAATAATCTTAAAAAGAAGAAAGAAGTTGGAGAATTCACATTCCTCAATTTCAAAACTTACTACAAAGCTACAATAATCAAGACAGTGTGGTACTGGCATAAGAATAGAGGTATAGATCAATGACAGAACTGAGTCAGAAATAAACTATACGTAACGGCCAATCGATTTTTGGCAAGGGTGCTGAAACAATTCAATGAAGAAAAAATAACTTGTAAATAAATGGCATATACAAATATTAAGTTAGACCTCTACCTCACATCATATATAAAAATTAAGCTAAAATGGGCCAGGCGCAGTGGCTCACACCTGTAATCCCAGCACTTTGGGGACCAAGGTGGGTGGGTCACCTGAAGTCAGGAGTTCAAGAACAGGCTGGCCAACATGGTGAAACCCTGTCTCTACTAAGAATATAAAAATTGGCCGGGCGCGGTGGCTCAAGCCTGTAATCCCAGCACTGTGGGAGGCCGAGGCGGGTGGATCACGAGGTCAAGAGATCGAGACCATCCTGGTCAACAAGGTGAAACCTCGTCTCTACTAAAAATACAAAAATTAGCTGGGCATGGTGGCGCGTGCCTGTAATCCCAGCTACTCAGGAGGCTGAGGCAGGAGAATTGCCTGAACCCAGGAGACGGAGGTTGCGGTGAGCCGAGATCGCGCCATTGCACTCCAGCCTGGGTAAGAAGAGCGAAACTCCGTCTCAAAAAAAAAAAAAAAAAAAAAAAAGAATAAAAATTAGCTGGGCATGGTGGCATGCCCCTAGCTACTCGGGAGGCTGAGTCAGGAGAATCACTTGAACTCAGGAGGCGGAGGTTGCAGTGAGCCAAGATTGTGCCACTGCACTCCAGCCCAGCCGACAGAGTGAGACTCCGTCTCAAAAAAAAAAAAATAAACTTAAGTTAAAATGGATCAAAGATTTAAATGTAAGGGCTAAAACTGTAAAACTCTCAGGAAAAAAACATACATATAAACCTTCACGACCTTTGGTTAGCAATGGCTTCTTAGACATGGTGCCTAAAGCACAGCAATCAAAGTAAAAATAGATAAATTGGACTTCATCAAAATTTAAAACTTTATGCATCAAAGAACACTATCAACAGCCTACAGAAAGGGAAATAATATTTGCAAATATTATTGCAAATTTCACTATTGACCGTCTACAGAAAGGGAAATAATATTTGCAACTCGTGTACCTGGTAAGGCATAGTATCCACAATGTATAAAGTACTCTTACAACTCAACCACAGAAGGACAAGTAACCCAGTTTTAAAAGGGAGCAAAGGATTTGAGTAGACGTTTCTTCAAGGAAGATATGCAGGCCAGGTGCAATGGCTCACACCTGTAATCCCAGCACTTTGGGAGGCTGAAGTGGGAGGATCATCAAGGCCAGGAGTTTTAGACTAGCCCAGGCAACACAGTGAGACCTCAACTCCATACACACACATATACACAAATTTTAATTAGCCAGGCATGGTGGCACACACCTGTAATTCCGGCTGCTCAGGAGGCTGAGGAGGGAGGATTGCTTGCGCCCAGAAGGTCAAGGCTGAAGTGAGTTATAATCACACCACTGCACACCAGCTTGGGTGACAGAGCAAGACCCTGTCTCAAAAAAAAAAAAAAAATGTACAAATGGCCAAGAAGTATATGAAGGAATGCCCAACATCATAAGTTATTAGGGAAATACAAATCAAAACCACAATAAAATATGTTATACCTAATAAGATGGCTACAGTTAAATAAAAAGGCAATAACAAGTGTTGGTAAGGCTGTGGAGAAACCGGAACCCTCATATATTGCTGGTAAGAATTTAAAATAGCATCACAGATATGTAAAGTTTAGCAGTTTATAAAAAAATTAAGTGTCAAATTACCATATGACCCAGCAATTCCATTTCTAGGTATATGCCCAAGAATATTGAAAACATGTTCACACAAAAACATGTACATTAATATTCATAGAAGCAATATTCATAATAGCCAAAAATTAGCAACAACCCAAATGTCCATCAATGAAGAAATAAGTGAATTTTATTCTATTCTATTCTATGGATAATATTTTATATAATGGGATATTATTCAGCTCTCTAAAAGGAATAAAGTACTGATCCATGCTACAACATGGATGAACCCTGAAAACATTATACTAGGTAAAAGAAGGCATTCACAAAAGGTCACATATTATACAGTTTCATTTATAAGAAATGTGCAGGAGAGGCAGATCCATAGAGACAGAAATAGATTAGTGGTTGCCAGGGGCTGAGGGAGTGGGATGAAATGGGGAGTGACTGCTAATGGGTGCAGGGCTTCTATTTGGGGTGATGAAAATGTTCTGGAATTACATAGTGGTGATGATTACTTGCAATATACTAAAAACCACTGAATTGTACACTTTATAAGGGTGAATTTTATGGTATGGGAATTATACCTCAATAGAATATAAATAAAGTAAATGAGAAGGTGTCATTTTTTTTCTTCCCAGCAACCAATGGAAAGAAACCCTCCCATCAGCCTGTTAGCCCTCTTTTTTTTTTTTTTTTTTTTTTTTTTTTTTTTTGAGTTGAAATCTCACTCTGCCACCTGGACTGGAGTGCAGTGGCACGATCTCAGCTCACTGCAACCTCCATCTCCTGGGTTCAAGTGATTCTCCTGCCTCAGCCTCCCAAGTAGCTGGGACTACAGGCACACGCCACCTCGCCCAGCTAATTTTTTGTATTTTTAGTAGAGATGAGGTTTCACCCTGTTAGCCAGGTTGGTCTCGATCCCCTGACCTTGTGATCCACCAGCCTCAGCCTCCCAAAGTGCTGAGATTACAGGCATGAGTCACCGCATCTGGCTGCTAGCCCTCATTTTGGGGTGACTAGACCAATGCTTCTCAAATTATCTATAATAAAGAACCTATTTGTTTTGTTTTGTTTTTATCTAACCTATGACAGATCAATATTAACAAAATAGAGCAAATTTTAACAAAAAAAAAAAGCAAAATTTAATTACTGGAAAAATAAGATTAAAAAATTAAAGACCTACAGTTCAGAAGCCCAATTTTTTTTATTATTAGACGTGATAGGCATAAAAATTCTAAAAAGTTTTCCAAATTCTCTCAGTTTTTTTATTCATTTCAGCAAGACTGGTAAGCCATCATTTGTAGACAAGTGCCAGTCAGTAGAATGTATTCTGAATAGAAGTGGTCTAAACCATGGTGAACTCCCAAAAGGCGCGGATGCTTGGGGGAGAGGGATTGTTAAACGTCTTTAAGTAATAAATACTGTCTTTACTATTTACTTACAGACCACCATTGCTGATATTGAAACTATTCTAGGGGTAACAAAGGAAAACAAAATGAGGTTTGAAGAGGAACAACAGTCCAAAGACAATAAAAACCTCTCTAAGCCGAAGAGATGGTCCTGGAATACAGTACATAACCTTTTGGATCCTAGTCTGAAATAAACAGGGCAATATTTCTTTTGCTGTTAGAAATCAAAGCCAGGGGAAATTGGCTTGCTTTGTGTGCTAGGAGGTGAGTCAGAACAGATTTTAATGAAATGCTCTTCTTAAAAAATTGTTTATTAAGTGATCTTATTTTACTTATTGAACCAAAACTTATTTATGTTTTTACTTGAGAGTGTTGAACAATCCCTTCTTCTTCTCAAATTCAGGAAAAAGTAATCTGATAAAAGAAGAAAGTTAAGTCTTCCTGATATCCACTCTACATGTGCTTCCTCATAGGCTTCAGGATTATGCAGCTTTTATTTTTTATGTTTTAGAAAGTTTTCTCCTATTTCTAATAGTCATTGATCTTCTGCATTTATAGAGTTGAACAAAGGCTTACTCGCTGTTATTTGTCAAAACACAAATGCCTTTTTTTCAAAACTTCAAATTTATATTGAAATTATATTTATATGAATTTTTAAGTGACTCTTTATCATTCATCCTGCTTTTTTGTTATACCAAACCCCTATTGTCTGCTATTGCTATTTTTCAAAAAGTAGGAGAAGCCAACATCTAGTTAACCAAAGCATCAGAATGTATCTAGGTGGCAGCATCTGCTCTTAGTTTAAGATGGAGTGTAACTGGAGCCCTGTAGCTTGAATAACATTTGTATTCTCTAGTTCTCCATTTAATACAGCAGTGGGTTTTTTTTTCAACCTTAGTTCAACAGTACAATACCTTTAAAAAGTCAGATTGTTAAGATTATGTAGTGCTGACACCAACTTTCAGCATTGACTTCATAATTGTCCAAAAATATTTCTACATCCGCTAGCTTTACTGAAGGGCGAAATAAGCAAGTTACAACACCAAAACCATGTATTTTTTTTTTAATTTATTTTGTTGCATTTTAGGTTTTGGGGTACATGTGAAGGACATGCAAGATTGTTGCATAGGTACACACGTGGCAGCGTGATTTGCTGCATGCATTGTTTTAAAGAATGACCTTTATGTCTATAAAAATATTTTCATGTATTGGGGAAAGGAGGAGGATTTTTACCTATGGAATTTCAGTCATCTGTTAACTGTGCTTCAGCCACAGGCTAAGAGTTTCTGTAATAAAATTAACATTTCTGTGCGAAAGCTTTTGTTTTGCTATAGTTGGAAATACATTAATTAGCCAGGTTTCCTGCCTGTGCTAGGTACAACGCTGACCTCTTTTTCTTGCCAGATCTCTCTCATCCATTTGAGAGGCGCATTGTCCAGACACTTGACAGATAGGAAGTACTACATGCCCATTAGAATCGCGCCTCAATTGAAGCCAGAGCAACATAAGGTCCAAGAGACTCATTAGTTCACTGGCACAATCGTGTCCTGAGAGTAAATGAAACCCTCTGTCTCCTTATGGCTCTCATCTGCTCTGGACTTTAAAAGAAAACTGTCTCCGTTTTGTTCGGCACAGTGGTGGATCATTCACATGGTGAGAGCCCCTGCTAAACAGTACAAAACTGTTAAATCTATCGGGAAGTTTTGCATGTGAATTTTGATTAGCACTCCTGAGGCTCAAGCTGCTGGCAGTGGTCAAATGAGTTCACCATCCTGTACCCATTGTGTTACTCACTTGATTGGTTTCTCAAACAATGCCACGTTCTTCCTTTGCAGCCATCGTTTGCATACACTGCAGAATTCAGACCTGTGATCCAGATTCACGTCTCATTAGAAAGCGATTGGGAGCAAGGTTCTCTACCTAAACATCTACAGCTTCAAAATTAAAGGAGAAAAATTGGTATAACAAAACAATCACTTCAATTAATTAAGTGGAAGAAGCCAGAGGACCAGATTAAATTAGTGACATGTTTTAATTACAGAACATTTGAAAAGAAGCAATAGTCCATTATCTTTAGCACGTATATGCTACAAAGATGCTGTGCTCTTGGTAAACTAAGGCACGTTTGAAAAAAGAATCATTTGTGTGTGTACAATATCTAAAGTATCCTGAATATAATTTAGTCATGATGAATTAATTACTGAGCTTTTGTGCTTCTAAATAGGAAAGCAAATATTTGTTGGTAAGAGGATTTTGGGGAAATGATATACCATTTTCCAGGAAGTTTTTGGGAGAAGCATACATTAAACAATAGAGGTATCTTTGTATGAGAAATGATCCCGTTTTTTTGTTTTTGTTTTTGTTTTTGTCTGTGTGTGTGAGACAGAGTCTTGCTCCTTCATTGGCTGCAGTGCAGTGGAACGATCTCGGCTCACTGCAGCCTCCCCTCCCGGGTTCAAGAGATTCTTCTGCCTCAGCCTCCCGAGTAGCTGGGACTACAGGTGTGTGCCACCATGCCCATAATTTTTGTATTTTTAGTAGAGATGGGGTTTCACCATGTTGGCCAGGATGGTAAAATGACCCATTATTTAATGTTGAATGTTTGCAGTGGTTGGAGAGTGTTATTGGATATAAGTATTTCCCTTAATATATTACGTATTTTGTATTGACTTTAAAGAAACCAAAGAGATTATAATATTAAATGTTTACTGCCTACTGTGCTGTCTATTTAGTGACCTTTCCATAAGCTACTTACAGTTACTTACAGAACAAACTGGGAGACAGGGATGCACCGTGCTAGAAGCTTCATATACATTATTTCATTGCATCTTTTCAACAACTCCATGCATGTAAGTACTACAACTGTTCTCATTTTACATAGGAGGAAATTGAGATTTAGTGAGAGTGTCTCACCCCATGTCTCAGGCTAAATGAAAAGAAATTTGGGATTTGCTCTCTTTTACCACAAATTCCAGCATGTTGTACGAAGTAGAAGGTTTAGTTTCACTTGTCCCAGATCATGCAAGGGATTTGCACATTTTTAGAATAACATGCTCTAGCGTGTTGCTTACTGCATAGAAAAGGCAGCTGTAACTTAACGCATACTTCCTGCTAATGAAATGAGCTTGACAACTGACAGCATGGTAAGGCATTGCAATTATCTGATCAAAGTCAGAAGAAAAAAATGGTGTCAGTGGAATTCTCCTATGGTGATGGATCTGTAAGACTTTGGTGGAGAATGATGTTGGAAAGGCATAGAATTTGGAAGCTGGGAAGTCATTCCCTGAAGTTTCAAGAGATGAGTATTAGGTTAAGAAATCCTGGAAGCATTGGGAAAGGCTTCCAACAAAATGTAGGGCAGCCTGGAAGAAGTTTGGGGAGCATTATTTCAGCTATGTCATCCTAAGAATTGTGAGCATCCTGTTTTTTAAGTATAAAAATATGTATTTTTATCCCAAGTAATAGACTAGTAACCATCTGATAGCTTTAACAATTAATAATCATTTGTATTCATTTGGCACCTTTCTTCTAAAGAAGTGCTCAAAGCACTTTACATTTGTTACCTCATTAATTCCCAACACTGTCCCTGTGGGGACGGTAATAAGTATTTTAACATTTAAATGTTTATCTTTCAGAATTTCTCAAGCATACATTAATTATATTTCCAAAAAAGTAAATGTTCATTATTTTTATTTTACTGTTCAGCATAACAAATTTGTGCAACTCTTTAAATGTACTAATCATGGTAAATCGTATCTGGAAACTGTAAATGAAGTTGCCAAGATAATGTGAGGGTGGCAGCTGGGGGAGGGAGGAAGCATTCCACTGCACTTTTCTCGCTGGAAGTAGTTTGGATCAACCCATCGCAATGGGCTCTTCTGTAACTTCTCCGCACATCTTTCCTTCCAAGAGGCCTGCCCCAGGAAGGCCAGGACAGTATCTAAGCCCTCGAGGCCAATAGAGCTGCTATTTATACCGTCGTTTTATTAATGATTTTGTCAACGGGGAACAGAAGCTTGATGCCTGCTGTTAGGAATTACATCCCAAAGAGTCACAGAATAATAAGGGCCAGGAACTGGTCTCCCCAGCCCTCCCTCTCTTGAGCCTGGCCAGACCTTCCTCAATTTTCTAACTAGAAAAATGGCAGAGCGGATAGTACCTGCTCCTCAGGGAAGCAGTCGAGATGGATTGGCCAGTGTTGGGAGAGTGTTTCAAAGATGCAGCGTTCCACATAAATGTTTAAGTATTATGATTACACGGCTACTTCAAATGGAAGTTCTAACTTTGAAATGTGATTATACACTTTCCAAAAAAAACCTTTCATAACCACATATATAGGTTTATTTTTCACTCTAACAGTCTGACTCGTGGTTGTGAAACTTTATTGCACTTGATGGAGGGCCTTGGCTTTTATTAGTTTTAAACTGCTGGTTTCTGGGGTATTTATGTAAATGAGGGAAAGACACCAAAACAGTAAATAATAAGCATGTCCCTGCTGTTTAAAAATCTGTTGGTGAAAACAACTTTTGTTATAAGAAGACCCTATACATAGCACAGAAAAATAGAGCTTTAGCATTAACATTTTGTTTCACTTTTATGATTGTCACCATATATATGTGCGTCACCACACACACACACACACACACACACACACACAGGCAGGCAGAAAGGGGAGAGAGAGAGAGCACACACACAGGCAGAAAGGGGGGGGAGAGAGAGAGAGAGAAGTGAGCAAAATGCTACATTTTAAGATTTTTTTATTTAACAAACTGTTATAAAGTATACCAGATGGCTAATTACAGCTGGCAGAAACAAAGGCCACACCCAGGTTTGCTGCGATCGCCTCATAAGGAATGTTATGATGAAATCACGGTCCCATAAACTCGACAGCAAAACAGCAGACCTTCCATTGGTTGCAAAAATCTTGAAATTAAAATTAAAATTTTGATTCATTTAAAGATTCATGCCACTTTGCTTCCCGGGAGAGGACACGAAATACTTTACAATCATTGAAAAACTCTCAATTATTTAGGAGCATGCTCTTTGTTTCCAGATTCCCTTTACAATGGCTTTTCATTTTCTTGGGCTTTATTTTTCCAAGTTGAAAATCTATAAACGCACCGTTAGGCCAAAAAATTAGATCATTTGCAACAATAGTGAAGAATCAGAAAGGTCTAAATGTTCAATAATAGGGTATTGCTTTAAAAATATGGAATATCTACATTAAAGACCTCTATACAGCCATTCAAAAATCATGTTTCTACACCGACCATACAATCCAGCCATTCCACTCCTATGTATTTGCCCAAGAGAAAAGAGAGCATGTGTCCATACAGACTTGCACAGGAATGATCAAAGCAGCTTGGTTTACAATAGCCCAGGGCTGGAAACAACCCAAATGTCCGTTAGCAGATGAATGAATTAAAAACTTTGGCTGGGCACGGTGGCTCACGCCTATAATCCCAGCACTTTGGGAGGCTGAGGTCAGGAGTTCGAGACCAGCCTGGCCAAGACGGTGAAGCCACATCTCTACTAAAAAGGCAAAAATTAGCTGGGCATGGTGGCGCAGGTCTGTAATCCCAGCTACTTGGGTGGCTGAGGCAGGAGAATTGCTTGAACCTGGGAGGTGGAGATTGCAGTGAGCTGAGGTCGCACCACTGCACTCCAACCCAACAGCAGAGTGAGACTCCATTTGAAAAAACTAAATTAGTGGGGGCTGGGCGTGGTGGCTCACGCCTATAATCCCAGCACTTTGGGAGGCCAAGGTGAGCAGATCACCTAAGGTCAGGAGTTCAAGGCAGCCTGACTAACATGGTGAAACCTGTTTCTACTAAAAATACAAAAAAGTAGCCAGACATGGTGGCAGGCACCTGTAATCCCAGCTTTCTCCAGAGGCTGAGGCAGAAGAATCGCTTGAACCTGGGAGGCAGAGGTTGCAGTGAGCTTAAATTGCGCCGTAGCGCTCCAGTTTGGGCAACAAGAGCAAAACTCCGTCTCAAAAAAACCAAAAAAACTGTAGGATATTCATAAAATGGAACACGACTGAGCAATGAAAAGGAATAAACTATTGATAAATCAACAGCATAGAAGAATCTCTAATTAGGTTGAATGAAAAAATTGAAACAAAAAACGTTACATACCTGTTTATTTATTTATTTATTTATTTATTTTTTGAGACGGAGTTTCGCTCTTGTTGCCCAGGCTGGAGTGCAATGGCGCGATCTCGGCTCACCGCAACCTCCGCCTCCTGGGTTCAGGCAATTCTCCTGCCTCAGCCTCCCGAGTAGCCGGGACTACAGGCACGCGCCACCATGCCCAGCTAATTTTTTGTATTTTTGGTAGAGACGGGGTTTCACCATGTTGACCAGGATGGTCTCGATCTCTTGACCTCGTGATCCACCCGCCTCGGCCTCCCAAAGTGCTGGGATTACAGGCGTGAGCCACCGCGCCCGGCCAACATACCTATTTAAGGTTCTAGAACATACAAACTATAGTGAGTAGTAACCTGGGGTGAGAGATGGGGTGGGAATAGGATGAGGACGAGAAGGAGGAGGAAGATTACAAAGAGGCAGAAGGCACATGCTGGGGTGATGAATATTTTCACTGTACTGACAGATGATTTCTTGGGTATGTTCAGAGGCCAAAACTTATCTCATTGTACACAGTAAATACTGTCAAAGATAAATAAGGCCAGAACTAGTAAAAGTGGTAAGGACAGATTTTAGTCAGTAATACACTATCGCAATATGGAAAAGGATCCAGTGTAAATTGAATTCAACTTCGATTTGTACAGAGGTGACTGGGTATTGTAAGGGGAGAATGAGGGACTAAGAGGGGACAGTGGCTGCTCACTAAGGGAAGTGAAAAATTACCTTGGCCAGGTGCAGTGGCTCACACCTGTAATCCCAGCACTTTGGGAGGCCTAGGTGGGTGGATCACTTGAGGTCAGGAGTTCGAGACCAGCCTGGCCAACATGGTGAAACCTCATCACTACTAAAAATACAAAACTTAGCTGGCGTGGCGGTGAGAGCCTGTAGTCCCAGCTACTCAGGAGACTGAGACAGGAGAATCGCTTGAACCCCAGAGGTGGCGGTTGCAGTGAGCCGAGATCGCACCACTGCACTCCAGCCAGGCAACAGAGTGAGACTCTGTCTCAAAAAATAAAAAAAGAAAAATTACAAAAACCAGGAAGTGGGGTTGGTTCATGTGAACACCAGCTTTAACTGACACAGGACTTAGGCTCCTACCCTCCCACAGAGGCTGGGAGACAGGGTCCCTAATTTAGGTATTGGCTGCAAGAAAGTTTATTCTTTTTGTGGCCTGGAGTTTTCTAAGGCGCGTATTTTAAGAGGAGGAGGTCATCGTAGGGTGGCTGTCTCTACTAAAAATATAAATAATTAGCCGGGTGTGGGGATGTGTACCTGTAACTCCAGCTACTCGGAGGCTGAGGCAAGATAATTGCTTGAACCCGGGAGGAGGAGGTTGCAGTGAGCCGAGATTGGGCCATGGCACTCCAGCCTGGGTGACAAAAGCAAAACTCTGTCCCAAAAACAAAAAGCTGCCACCAGAAAATAAGGGCATGTTCCCTAGCATCAGAGACTAATTTTTTGTTGTTGTTGTTTGAGACGGAGTCTTGCTCCGTCACCAGGCTGGAGTGCAACGGCACAATCTCTGCTTACTGCAACCTCCGCCTCCCAGGTCCAAGCAATTCTCCTGCTTCAGCCTCCTGAGTATCTGGGATTACAGACGCATGCCACCACGCCTGGCTAATTTTGATGTTTTTAGTAGAGATGGGGTTTCACTGTGTTGGCCAGAATGGTCTGGATCTCTTGACCTCTTGATCTGTCTGCCTCGGCCTCCCAAAGTGCTGGGATTACAGGCGTGAGCCACTGCTCCTGGCCTGATTGTTTTTATTCTAAGTGCAATGCCCTTAGTCTAAATATTCGAGTTCACATACAGACCATGTCTTTGGTGCCATACCTATTCAAGCAAACAGAGAATGCATAAAACAGCAAATGCCTCCACTCCCCAGCAAATATTTGGAAGGACAGAATAGGATTATGTGGCATCTGTAGATATTCTAAATGCATATGGAATATATATGACATCTACTTTAGATTTTAATGTCTTAATGAGTTTTAGTTTCAGCTCTTTCCTTAATAAACAAATAATTTCTCCTCTTTAGTTCTCAAGCTTCTAATACATAAAATAAGAAAGAGAAACTGATATTTAAGCTTCCTTCCAGCTCTGATCTACAATTCTGTGCCACCATCATCAATGTATATAAAAGGGGCGAAATTATTATTACTTTTTTAATGTTGTTTTTTTTTTTTTTTTTTTTGATGGAGTCTGACTCTGTCACCCAGGCTGGAGTGTAGTGGCATGATCTCAGCTCAGTGAACCTCCACCTCTGGGGTTCAAGTGATTCTCCTGCCTCAGCCTCCCGAGTAGCTGGGATTACAGGTGCCCACCACCACGTGCAGCTAATTTTTGTATTTTTAGTAGAGATGGGGTTTCAAAATGTTGGCCAGGCTGGTTTCAAACTCCTGACCTCAGGTGATCCACTCACCTCAGCCTCCCAAAGTGCTGGGATCACAGGCAGGAGCCTCTGCGCCTGGCCACAGCGTCACCTATCACCCAAGAAGGTGGTGGTCTCTTCCCCCAGCTTTCTTTCATTTATTGGAAACAATGGATGAAAATATTTTGAAAATACCTTCCAACTTAAACGCCCCCATCTACTATCCAAAAGGCCTATGATTTTAAATGGTTACAAAATATTGCATCATTTAAAAATAGTTCATTGCCACACATATTTCTTATGGAAGGGATCATTTTGACTGAAGCCAAATACAACACCCCCTTTAGACTGGGGTCAGGTCCTTCATTTTTTTGGGTTTCAGTCTCAGCACTGAGCTCTTGGTTATTGTTAGTCATCAAAACTAATGGAGGGCCGGGCGTGGTGGCTCACGCCTATAATCCCAGCATTTTGGGAGGCTGAGGTGGGTGGATCACAAGATCAAGAGTTGAGACCATCCTGGTCAGTATGGTGAAACCCTGTCTCTACTAAAAATACAAAAATTAGCTGGGCATCATGGTAGGCGCCTGTAGTCCCAGCTACTCAGGAGGCTGAGGCAGGAGAATTGCTTGAACCCAGGAGGCGGAGGTTGCGGTGAGCCGAGATCGCACCATTGCACTCCAGCCTGGGTAACAAGAGCAAAATTCTGTCTCAAAAAAATTTAAAAAAAACCTAAAACTAAAACTAATGGAAACATCTTATTTTGAGAGCATTTTTATTTGAACTGATCTCATGTATACCTTCTGCACTGGAAGATCTTGACGGAAAAAGATGAACTAGAAATGAGAATAAGAAGCTTTCACTGGGCCTTTTTGTCCCTGTACAAAGCAGAGCATCCCCTTTTTATGTCTGCTTTGTAGACAGGATGGGTGTCTGCAGTGCCGTCTCCAAGCTTTAATATTTGCAAGTACCCAAAAAGAGATGGAGGATCTATCTCCTAATACAGTCCCTTGTGAACTGCATACATGAGATATGATAAAACAGTGAAACTATTTCTGCCTGACACCTTTCATCCCATCTTCTTTTTTTTTTTTTTTTTCTGAGACGGAGTTTCGCTCTTGTTGCCCAGGCTGGAGTGCAATGGCGCGATCTCGGCTCACCGCAACCTCCGCCTCCCGGGTTCAGGCAATTCTCCTGCCTCAGCCTCCTGAGTAGCTGGGATTACAGGCACGCGCCACCATGCCCAGCTAATTTTTTGTATTTTTAGTAGAGACGGGGTTTCACCATGTTGACCAGGATGGTCTCGATCTCTTGACCTCGTGATCCACCCGCCTCGGCCTCCCAAAGTGCTGGGATTACAGGCTTGAGCCACCGCTCCCGGCCTCATCCCATCTTCTGAAGACATCCTGAACTGCCACCGTGTTTCCTGAGTATCATCTACCAGCAGGCACTGCCTGTCTAGGAAATACTCTGGCATTCTTGCAGCAAGGCCTGGACAAGGAGCTGAAAGCAAGATGATTCTATATCTCTCTACAAACACCACACTGGTTATCATGACCAAAACTTACATGTAAAACACTTCTTTGAACATCGTCGCCAAGGTGGAAACCTCTCTGCTCCCCTAATTCTCACCACAGCTCATAGAATCTTGGCACTAACACCATGAAAACAAAAATTTATAGAGGACATAAGCTTTCAAAACTACTCGTAAACATTCTTCTTTAGATTGTCTTTCAGGATGCCTGTAGAGTTTTTGATTTTTCTAATTATGGAAACGTACCTTCATTCCAGACAACAAGTAACATAACATAGCTTCTTCAAAAACACATAAAAGATTTAAAAAGAAATTTTAAAACAGGAAAGCATAAGAAAAAAAATTAAATCAATTTTTATTCCACCACCTGGAGATAACCACTATCAGGGTTTTGGAGTATATCTGCTATGATTCCTGCCTAGGTCCTCTGTGTTTGCCATTCCCTCTTTCTGGGATGCTCTTCCCTCTGCAGCTTGCCTGGGTCACTAACTGGCTGCATTCAGGTCTCTGCCCAACTCTCACCAGACAAGGGGGCCTCCTTGACCACCCTCCGAAAGTAGTACCACCATTACTCTCTATTCTCTTACTCTGTTTTTCTTCAAAGCCAGCTGACAATGTGTGGTATTATGTAATATCACATAATAGATATGTTGCTTAATTTATCTGTCTCACTCAATGGATTGTAAACTTAAAGATACATGTATGTTGACCGGACTCGGTGGCTCACACTTGTAATCCCAGCATTTTGGAAGGTTGAGACTGGCGGATCACCTGAGGTTAGGAGTTGGAGACCAGCCTGGCCAACATGGTGAAACCCTGTCTCTACTAAAAATACAAAATAAGCTGGGTGTGGTGGTGCACGCCTCTAATTCCAGCTACTAGGGAAGCTGAGGCAGGAGGATCACTTAAACCTGGGAGGTGGAGGTTGCAGTGAGCTTTTGCCGCTGCACTCCAACCTGGGTAACAGAGTGAGACTCTGTCTCAAAAGAAAAAAAAAATGTATGTATACAAACAAATTTACATATATAAACACGCATATATACATGTACATATCTCCTAGAACGTTCTCTCTCAGTAGTAACAGTTGCCTGCTTAATATATATTGCATTTAGGCCGGGCACAGTGGCTCACGCCTGTAATCCCAACACTCTGGGAGGCCAAGACGGGCAGATTACAAGGTCAGGAGTTTGAGACCAGCCTGGCCAATATGGTCAAACCCTGTCTCTAACAAAAAATACAAAAATTAGCCTGGTGTGGTGGCATGTGTCTGTAGTCCCAGCTGCTCGGGAGGCTGAGGTAGGAGAATCACTTGAACCAGGGAGTCAGAGGTTGCAGTGAGCCAAAATCACACCATTGCACTCCAGCCTGGGCAACAGGGTGAGACTCTGTATCAAACAAAAAGGTATGTATGTATATGCCCATATATATATTGCATTTATTCTTTTATCATTTTGAGTTCATGTTATACAGATTCTTTTTTCTTTGCATATGTAAATTTAGAAATAGGATCATCCCAGACATACTATACAGACTGTGTTTTCTACTTAGCAGTAAATTATCAAGATACACTAGAAATTCTTACCCACTGCAGTTTTAATAATGGCATAAAACATGTTAAAAATTCCCAATTGTTAGACCAGCACATGGGCATGTTGATGCATCCATCAAATACATATCATGTTAGCATCAACCAGTTAAGAAAGGCATTAATATTAATAACAGATATGCATATGGTACTTTATATTTTCATATCTTGTATGATCCTACAATAAACTCAAGTAAGCAGAGCAAAAACTCAGAAAGGTTAAATAATTTCCCTAAAATAATTTGACTAGTGTTAGAGAGTCCAGACTCAAAGGTAGGTCTGTCTGTCTCTTTACTGTACCTCATTGTTCCTGGTTGAAGCCTTCATTTTATAGATGAGTGATCCATGCTTAGAGAAGGGGAAAGTGATGTGTCCATAGCCACGTGGCTTCTTCAAGAAAGAATAGAGATAAGAACCCTTGCCAGACATGGTGGCTCACACCTATAATCCCGGTATTTTGGAGGCAGAGGCCGGCGGATCACAGGTCAGGAGTTTGAGACCAGCCTGGCCAACATGGTAAAACCCTGTCTCTACTAAAAAAAATACAAAAATTAGCCAGGTGTGGTGGTGTGTGCCTGTAATCCCAGCTACTCAGGAGGCGGAGACAGGAGAACTGCTTGAACCCAAAGGTGGAGGTTGCAGTGAGCCAGTATTGCACCACTGCCCTCTAGCCTGGGCAACAGAGCAAGACTCCATCTCAAAAACAAAACAAACAAACAAAAAAGAACCCAGGACTCCTGACTCCCTATCCATAGCTCTTGCATCTACACCATCTCTCCACTGCATGCTGGCTCAATAAATCAGAACAAAATTCCTAACTTGCTGCATGGTTAAAATGACAACCAATGCATGCTGTTATCCTCCTATGAAGATGACTCAGTATATTTGCTTGGTGCTGCAAAGTGCCAACCTGATGACACTTGCAATCCTGAGCTTATTTGATGTGGTTGGGAAGCAAATGAGATTCCAGTGCCCCTGTTGCGCATAGGTGCTCAATGAGCATTTCCTGCGTGGTGGGGAAGTGCCCTATATTTACAGTATTTGATCCAGTTTAACAGCAAGATCCACTGTTAAAATTAGCCTCGTAAAAAGTTTTCACCCTAGTTCACACAAAAACAAGATTCTGTGATTATGACTAGCAATTTTTCATGAGTTGATTTATCTGAATAAAACCTATAAGGTTTTGAACCATTAAGCATTCGATTTAGGGAAAAAAAACCTGCCTGTACAGAAGAATAAACTGAGAAATGAAACAGACTTGTTTCTTGTAATAATTATGAGCAATATCTCAAACTCAGCATCCTTAGACCATTGAGCTGTGTAGGATGAATGTGCTAATTAATCAATTACTGCCCAACAACGTACCCTGTTTATTTACTGAAATGCACCAGAAATGTGTGCAGAACTGGTAATTATTAATCATCTTCAGTAACAAATATGACTCAAGTTCACCTTCATATAATTAATAGAGCATGTAGTTAGCTTTAACATCTTGCTTTATTAGGAATAGCAATGAGGAATTAAAGAAAGCTGAACCCCATGTTGTAGTTCATGGAGATGTTGGCTTGGACTAATGTGCATATTAGCCAGAGCAGCAGCGTTACTCACACCCACCCCAGTTGCAGCCAGATGCTCTCTAAATTAACACCCAGGTTTTACAAACTAAACATTTTTGTTTGAATAAAATTTTAGGCTTACAGAAAAGTTGTAAAAACAGTCCAGAGAATCCCCATATACACTTTCTTCAGGTTCCCCAAATCAGCCTGAAAATGAAGAAAACGAAGCCTTGCTTTGGGTGTTGTTTAAATGAGGCAGTAGGTTGTAAAGTGCCTGGAACAACATAAACACCCAGAAACTGGTGGATATCATTACATGGATATTAATACCCTCTGTAGCCACTGTTTGCTTAAGAAGCTGAAATGTGCACACACAAAGTGGCATTTCATAACAATGGAAGCTGCAAAGGCAGGTTAATATTTTTGAAAGTTTTCTCCTGAAAGAAAATACTAGAGAAAATCTGGTATTATTGTGCAGCAAATTAAAAACCTGCACTGTCTGAAAATACCAGTGGAACTTCACTTCAGAAACCTAAACTGGCCGGGCGCGGTGGCTCACACCTGTAATCCCAGCACTTTGGGAGGCCAAGGTGGGCGGATCGTGAGGTCAGGAGATCGAGACCATCCTGGCTAACATGGTGAAAACCCGTCTCTAGTAAAAATACAAAAAATTAGCTGGGTGTGGTGGCATGTGCCTGTAGTCCCAGCTACTAGGGAGGCTGAAACAGGAGAATCGCTTGAACCCGGGAGGCGGAGGTTGAGATTGCACCACTGCACTCCAGCCCAGGCAACAAGAGCGAGACTCAGTCTCAAAAAAAAATAAAAACCCTAAACTGACAAATCATAAATCAGCTAGTGGACTACTGTATTTCCATTATCACATGATTCAAGGACTCTTTAAATGGAGGGCCCCCTTAGGGCATTTCAGTATTTGTTTATAGATCATTAACTACTTGACAGTGAGATGGGGCGTGTGGGTGGGGGGGCAGAGACACTTAAAGCTGAAGGGCTAAGAGTCACTGTCGTTGAATATCAGCAATGAAGCCACAATGTCTTTAGGATTAGGTGTGAAAATATTATTCAGGTTACCAAAATGTCACATGCTTTTCATGAATGTATCTGTTGGTAAACAAGGCTCACTTTATGAAGGTGGAATCATAACTATGACCCACTAACAAAGTGAATTTATTTGGCCATGTTTTCAAATACTTCCCCAAACATATGAGGATTTGTGATATTGGAAACATGCCCATAAAATGGACTTATCTATCAGCATATTTCATTATCAGCTTTTAAAAGTCACAACTACAGGCTGGGTCAGATGACCCATGCCTAAAATCCCAGCACCTTGGCAGGCAGGAGGACCGCTTGAGCCCAGGAGTTCAAGACCAACCCAGGTGTTCAAGATAGGGAGACTCTATCTCTACAAGAAATAAAAAAATTTAGCTGGGTGTGGTGGCATGTGCTGGTAAGTTCCAGCTACTCAGGAGGCTGAGGAGGGAGGATCATCTTAGCCTAGGAGGTTGAGGCTGGAGTGAGCTGAGATCGTGCCACTGAACTCCAGCCTGGGTGCCAGAGCAAAACCCTAACTCAAAAATAAAACAAAAAGAGTCACGAATATGTCTCCTTGACCCCAGATTCCAGAGTATCAGGATCCACAGCAGGAGATGGGAGTACAGCCACGATTGATCCATTGCCTGATGTACACAGCGAGGTAATACTCCAAGACACCAGGGCGTAGCAGAGAAAGAACGAGACGGGAGGAAATCTCAAATTCGTTTCACCTAGGAGTTTGGGGCTAGGCTGGGTTTTTAAGGGTTTTAGGGCAGACCAAAGTGGGAGACCACTGATTGGTCAAAGAGTGCAGTGTGAAGTCATGAGACAGAGAGATGAAGAAAGTGTATTCTCCTGGTGATTCTGTTCCTCTGTGGAGGTCTTCAAACTGGTTGGTGCCAGCTGCTTCACTGGAATTGGAGATCTGAAAAACATCTTAAGCAATTCTTAAAGAAAAGCCTTGTGATTCTAAAGTCAGAAATCCCATCTATGGGAACAGTGGGGATGCAAGTGGTCAGTAGGTAGTGCTGAGTGACTTTCAGTCACAAGGAAGTGGGCAAAAATGCAGCCTGATTAATGCTTAATTGTAACTCTATTTCTGTCCAGAACTCTTGCTAACCCTATGAGGACAGCTTTAGTAGCAGAACTGTTTCCTAACGAGAAGCACACTGAAAGCCAGGAGGACAGGAGTTTTAGTCTTGATTCTGATACATGACCTTGGTTATGCTTCTTACCTATTCTGTAGTTTAATTTCTCCAATGATCAAAATTAAAACTTTAGTAAAATTAAAACCATTGACCCTACATACTGTAATTTCCTTTCTCTGACATCCCTCATATATACTAATTGTATTCTCTTACCCGCTTTCCCACATACCCCCCATTTATCCAACAAGTAGAGTGCCTTCCATATGCCAAGTATTGTTTTAGGTGCTGGGATCACAAAAGTTCATAAAACAGACATAAATCCCTGGCCTTAGGAAGTCTGCATTCCAGTGAAGAGAGACACTGACAGTAGCTGAGACACACGATGCTTTTGGATGAAGTCTGTACCCACTATGTTAACAGTAAAGTGCCTTACTAGAGAAATTCTTCTTGCCACTCTGCAGCAGTAGCCCACGCTGCCAGCCTGCTCCTTGGGGGCTTTCAGAACATCAATCAGTTCCACAGAAAGACTCAAGAAGATCTAGATAAGAATATAGCAGTTCCTTCCTTTCCTAATGACTGCTGCCATAACTCAGTCCTTCCATCAGGATAATTTTGCATAAAGCCAATGTATGCTGTCCTTGCCAGGGCAACACAAGGGTACAAGAACGGAGCAGCGAGCAGCATTGGCCACTGGCAGGAGCAGGGAGAATTAATGAACACTCATCCAGAGGCAGGAATCTCTCAAGCCACCTCTTCTGGTGCTGAGCATGGCTTAGAGGGCGCTGAGCCATTAAGCAGATTTTGGTTCCTAGAAAGCCCATGTCTGTGGCTCCTTTGGGCCTCTATTTTTAAGTTCTAAAGCATGCTGGAATATGAATGGGACAGCATCCTCTCCATTGTCCTTCTTTCCTGGAACCAAAAGTCCTTAGGCCCCAAAGTAGAAATCTAAAATAAAATCTTAAATGTAAACATTTCTATCTCTTTTTCATAATTCCTTTATCTTTTACCAACACGCTGACATGGTTACCCAGTAGCTTTCTTGTAATTCTCCCTCTGAGAATGGCAGTGAATTGAATACTACATCCCTACTCTATTCTGTTTTAAATCACACTTAGAAATACATTAGGAAATCAGGATCCCACAGTAAGGTCGGAAAAGCGACATGAGAATAACTGTTCTATACATGTATAGGGCCAGGTCTGGGTCAAGTCCACTGTGACATGTTCTGTGTAGATATTTAATGAACGCTAACAAACAGGATGTGTTAATATACAATATTACCTGTAGAACTCATTTTCTGTTTCAAACTTTTTATTGAAGTATAATATACATATAGAAAAGTACATATGTCAGCTGGGAGCAGTGGCTCACACCTATAGTCCCAGCACATTGGCAGACTGAGGTGGAAGGATCACTTGAGCCCAGAAGTTCAAGATCAGCCTGCGCAACAAAGTGAGACCCTGTCTCTACAAAAAATACAAAATACAGAAAATTGGCTGGGTATAGTGGTGCGAGTCTGTAGTCCCAGCTGCTTGGGAGGGTGAGCTGGGAGGATCTCTTGATCCTGGGAGGTAGAGGCTGCAGTGAGCTGTGATCATGTGATGGCACTCCAGCCTGGGAGACAGAGCAAAATCCTGTCTCAGAACGAAAGAAAAGAAGAGAAAAAAAGAAGGAAGAAAGTAAGAGAAAAGTACACTTACCAAATGTGTTCAGTTAAAAGAATTTTCACAAAGTGAATACACTCATTTAACCAGGATCCAGATCAAGAGAGAATAATCCTCAGAAGTCCACATGTCCCTTCTTGTCACGGGCTTCCCCCTCACCCCACTCTGCTAAAGGTGACTGATCACTGTCTTGTCTTCTAACACTAACAGCAGAGATGAGCTTTTCCCTGCTTTTATACTACATATAAATGAAATCAGTAAGTATTTTAGTGTCTGGCTTCTTTCACTTTATGTTTGTGAGATTCATGCATGTTGCATGTGATTGTAAATCATTCCTTCTCATCGTCATATAGCATTGCATCATACGAATATACCACAATTTGTCTATCCATTCTACTGTTGCTAGTTACTTACCAGATTGAATATTGCAAATGTAGTGTTGCTATGAATATTCTGATGCATGTATTTTGGAGAACGTATGCACACAATCTCTACTGTTTTTTATTATCGGCTGACTGTTTCTGTCCTTGTGCCCAAAGTTCATATGTTGAAGTCTAACACTCACTGTGACTGTATTCAAAAATAGGGCCTGCGACAAAGAGGTAACATTCAAGTGAGGTAATAAGGGTCGACCCATAATCTGATAGGGCTGGTGCTCTTATAAGAAGAGAAAGAGGTTGGGCACGGTGGCTCAAGCCCATAGTCCCAACAGTTTGGAAGGCCAAGGCAGGAGGATCCCTTGAGGCCAGTCCAGGAGTTTGAGGTCAGCCTGGGCAACATAGTGTGACCACCATCTCTACAAAAAATTTCAAAAAATAGCTGAGCATGGTGGTGTGTGCCTGTAGTCCCAGCTACTCAGGAGCCTGAGGAAGGAGAATGGCTTGTGCTCAGAAGTTCCAGACTGCAATGAGCAATGATGATGCCACTGCACTCCAGGGCGGACAGAGTGAGTCTCTTGTCTCAAAAACATACATACGTACATACATACATACATAATAGGAAGAGACAGCAGAGCTCTCTCCACCATGCAAAGACACAGTGAGAAAGCATCCATGTACAAGCCAGGAAGAGAGAACCCTCATTAGGAACCCAATTGGCCAGCCCCTTGATCTTGGACTTCCTAGCCTCCAGAACTGTGTGAGAAACAAATTTCTGTTGTTTAAGCTACCCAGTCTATGTATTTTGTTATGGCAGCCCAACCAGACCAATACAGGTATATAACTAGGTGTGTTATGCCTGGTTTAGATCATAAGACATGCATATATTGAGCTATAATATATATGTAGTACTATACTGTCAAAACTATTTCCAAAGTGATGGCCAGGACTATATAGAGTTCCAGTTGCTCCAAATCAAATCCTAACCAACACTTAGCATTTTCTGTCTCTTCTACTTAGCCATTCTAGTAGGTGTGCAAAGGTATTGCACTGAGGTTTTAAATTTCTAGTTCTCAGATAATTATTGAAATCAAGCACTTTTCACCTGTTTATTGGACCATTGGTTATCCTCCTTTATAAAATGTCCATTAAAATATTTGTTCATTTTTCTATTGAATTATTTTTTTTTTTTTTTTTTTTTTTTTTTTTTTTTTTTTGAGGTGGAGTCTTGCTCTGTCGCCCAGGCTGGAATGCAATGGCGTGATCTCGGCTCACCGCAACCTCCGCCTCCCGGGTTCAAGCAATTCTCCCGCCCTAGCCTCCTGAGTAGCTGGGATTACAGGCACGCGCCACCATGCCCAGCTAATTTTTTGTAGTTTTAGTAGAGATGGGGTTTCACCATGTTGACCAGGTTGGTCTCGATCTCTTGACCTCGTGATCCACCCGCCTCGGCCTCCCAAAGTGCTGGGATTACAGGCTTGAGCCACCGCGCCCGGCAAATTGTTTTTTTCTTAATGATTTGTATGAGTGTGTTCTAGATACCCAAATGCTTTCTCAGATATGTACTGCAAATACTTCTTCCACTCTAGGAATTACCTTTTTATTCTCTTAATATGCATTTTGATGAATAGAAAATTTTAATTTTAATATATCCCAATTTATCGATTTTATAAAATTCTTCTTTTTTTTTTTGAGACAGAGTTTCACTCTCGTTGCCCAGGCTGGAGTGCAGTGGTGTGATCTTGGCTCACTGCGACCTCCACCTCTCAGGTTCAAGCGATTCTCCTGCCTCAGCCTCCTGACTAGCTGGGATTACAGGCATGCACCACCACGCCGGCTAATTTTGTATTTTTAGTAGAGACGAGGTTTCTCCATGTTGGTCAGGCTGGTCTCGAACCCCCAACCTCAGGTGATCTGCCTGCCTTGGCCTCCCAAAGTGTTGAGATTACAGGCGTGAGCCACCGCACCTGGCCTAAATTCATTTTTAACATGTTCTAGGCACCTACAATGTTCTACATGCCTTTAAAACAAAAGCAGGAATGCTAAGTCCCTTTTAGGAGCAGCATGCAGTATATGTGCTCATGCTAAATGCTGTACACAGTATCAGTGTTTGTCACCATTTTAAGGGGTTCCTTTTAAGAGATATACCATTTCTCTATGCTGTGTAGAAAGATGTATTTAATGCATTCCTAATTATAGGATACAACTTTTTAAAAAAAAAAAACATTGACTTAGGCCAATCGCGGTGGCTCACACCTGTAATCCCAGCACTTTGGGAGGCCAAGGAGGGTGGATCATGGAGTCAGGAAATTGAGACCATCCTGACTAACATGGTGAAAACCGGCTTCTACTAAACATACAAAAAATTAGACGGGCATGATGGCATACGCCTGTAGTCTCAGCTACTTGGGAGGCTGAGGCACAAGAATCACTTGAACCCAGGAGGTGGAGGTTGCAGTGAGCCAAGATCATGCCACTGCACTCCAGCCTGGGCGACGTAGCAAGACTCCGTCTCAATCAAAACAAAGCATCAACTTAGACTTTTGATTGCCAGCTTCAAACACATCCCTAGGACCCTTTGTTTCACAGCCATGAAGAATTGGAACTGAAAAGAAAATCAAGCATCTGATTTGTGGGTTGGTTTTTGTTGTTGTTTTGAGAAATTCTTATTTCAATTATGGAAGTGGCACCATACAAATCTTAAAGTTAGAAGAGATGGTATTTTCTCCATCTCTGTATCTTTAGGTAGGGGAATGTTTCATTCAAACACTCTTAAATATGGGGTGTGGCCCACCATTTTTGCCTCTCTTTGGGGGAACCTTCTACCTTAGAATAGAAAAGAAAGGGAGATAGCGAAAGAGCCTCAGATGAAAGGAAACCCTCACTGCTGATGAGGTTTAGCCAAGAGAGCTGCTCTCAGCAGAAGTCCTTCAGTTTGCTAGCCCTTTTCCCAAGACTTCTTGATGAGAAAATGCAGTGAACATAGGTAATATCTGGTTCTCTTTATCAGTGGTTTTCATCTCATATGCCACAGGACCTAGGGTTTCCGAGACATACTTCAGGGGTTCTGCATGTTAAATTCAAATTTCATGGTTTTGTGTGTGTGTGTGTTTTTTAAAGATTTTTATATTGCCAAAAGAGAGATAATGCCAAAATGTAACATATTGCAAACTGCCCACACATTAATTTGAGGTTAAGTCATTTCAGTGTAGATCTCATAATTAATCTCCTGCTGCCATTTTTGTAATTGAAGCACATGCCCAGATTTCAAGGTGAATCATTGAAAAACCACTCTTATTTGTATCTATTTCTCTGGAGAAATCAGAAGTTTCTTAATAGTATACAACCTAAACAGAAGATGCAGAAATAAAGTGGATACTAAGTCTGCTGTAACTGCAACTATGTTGAAGTTAAAATATAGAGATTGACCTCTAAATGTAATGCTTCTTTGGTGAAGAAAAAATTGCAATTTGGTATATACACATGGACCAGGTGGTCATCAGTATGTCCAAAGAGCAAAGAGAAGGTTGGCACTTTTATAAAACAGAAAAATGTACATATAGCTCTTTGAGAAAGTTCACTGGCACTAGTCAAGTTCCTGGGGGCTGGCAAGCTTCAATAGGTGAGCCATAGCAACGGGGAGAATTAGTCCTAGAGTTGCAGCAAGTTATCTCAGCAGTTACAGATAAAACTGGTCTCAGGTTACAACAGGCAGTTTCAGCAGTGGAACTTGCAGAGAATTACATTTCTAAAGGAATGTTACGTGTCCTGAGTGCTTTCTCCCCCTGGCTTTTCTGTTTTAGCTGGGGATCAGAACCACTCAATTCAAAGGATCAACTTTCACAACCACAACTCCCAGCTTCAACATTTTGCCAGCAACAGGATGAAGAGTCCAGTGGCAATGGGGCCAGCAATGGTATGCTTGCCAGACTAGTTGCTGTTGGTCTTACCTCTGTCTTTGCTGTTAAGACTCTCCTGGTTCCTTCCCATTTTCAGAGCTTGGTTCTCTAGACTTCCTGTTTATTATTTGGGCTACCCACTTTTTTTCCAGTGAAGCCCCTTTCTGCTCAAAACAAAGGAAAATCCAAGACAACACCACACGAGTTTCATTGTTTTTTTATTTACCTATAAATTTAATATAAACATTTTGGATTTATAGCTGGGCATGGTGGCTCCTATAATCCCAGCGACTCAAGAGGCTAGAGAATCACTCGAGTTCTACATTAGCTTAAGCAGCATAGTGAGAACCCACACCTGAAAAATAAATAAGTAAAATAAAAACTTAAAAAAATTTTTTTGAACTTACGTTTAGTAATAAAGCATAAGTTTTAACCTTTATATGTTGGGGATCTTCAACAGATTTCGTTTGAAGAAGGACTCCACTGTTTTTTAAAATTTAAGTTGGTCAGGTGTGGAGGCTCACACCTGTAATCCCACCACGGTGGGAGGCAGGGGCGGGCAGATCACTTGAGCCCAGGTGTTCAAGATCAGCCTGGGCAACATGGCAAAATTCCACCTCTACAAAAAAATGCCAAAAATAGTAGCCAAGTGTAGTAGCACACAGCTGTAGTTCCAGTTACTTGGGAGCAGGTGGGAAAATCGCTTGAGCCAGGGAGGCAGAAGTTGCAGTGAGCCAAGATCAAGACACTGCACTCCGGCCTGGACAACAGTGAGATCCTGTCTCAAAAAAAAAAAAAAAAGAAAGAAAAAAAGAAGAAATTCTGTTCTGTAAGGCAAAATTCAAGTTTAAATTCTACAAGGTAAAGTTCAAGATTTGGTATATGTTGGTGAGTGCTCAATGTTCAATAAAAACTGGGGAATATAAAATTTTGCCATACTATGCTACATCCCTCTTAAGTTTTTAGCAACGATAGTAATTGTTATATGATGCTTAACACATAATTACTGTACCCCATTTACATAAGGTGCTTTCAGACCCATCATCTTGTTCATGTATGACCTCTCCAAAAAAAAGATGAGCTTAGGACAAGAGGAAATTTCTTTTTTTTTTTTTTTTTTAAATACGGAGTCTCACTCTGTCACCCAGGCTGGAGTACACTGGCGAGGTCTTGGCCCACTGCAACCTCTGCCTCCTGGGTTCAAGCGATTCTCCTGCCTCAGCCTTCCGAGTAGCTGGGATTACAGGCACACACCACCACGCCCAGCTAATTTTCTATTTTTAGTAGAGACACGGTTTCACCATGTTGGTCAGGTTGGTCTCCAACTCTTGACCTCAGGTGATCAGCCCACCTCCGCCTCCCAAAGTGCTGGGATTACAGGCGGGAGCCACCGCGCCTGGCTGGAAATGTTTTTTTTTTTTTTTTTAAAAAAAAAAAAAAAAAGGTGTGTCTGTAAGTTATTGCCTTAAGAGGCCACAAAGTTTGAGTAAAGTTTTTCCTAAAGTAATGGATTGATAATGGGTGACTGAGGACCACGAAGGCTAGTAAGAGGCTCCTGGTCCATTTACCAGGTTCTTAGAGGGACGTGCCATTGTGTATCCTGACACTGCACTGAGAGACGTGAAGTTTTTTTTGTTTTTGTTTTTGTTTTTTTTGAGACAGAGTCTTCCTCTGTCGCCCAGGCTGGAGTGCAGTGGCGCGATCTCGGCTTATTGCAACCTTCGTCTCCTGGGTTCCAGCGATTCTCCTGCCTCAGCCTCCCAGGGAGTAGGGGGAGCTGGGACTACAGGCGCAGGCCCGTGCCACTCTGCCCGGCTAACTTTGTATTTTTAGTAGAGATCGAGACGGGGTTTCACCATGTTGGGCAGGCTGGTCTCGAACTCGTGATCTCAGGTGATCCGCTTGCCTCGGCTTCCCAAAGTGCTGGGATTAGTCACCTCGCCCGGCCGAGACGTGAGGTTTTCGAATAAACTTTTGATTTTTAAATCTCTGGGACTAATTTTAAACAGCGAACCCGACAGCAAGGGCCTACACACAAAAGTGCTCCTGGCCCTACCAGGCCACGCAGGCCCGGGGTCGTGGCTGTCAGTTCACTTCCCCGAGGGCGCCTCCTTGTGTTTCAGTAAAGCCACCCACGGGCTTCCCCGGAGTCCGGGGCGTGGGCGGGAGACCTGGGTTTGAGTCCTGCCCCTCGCGAAGGCGGTTAAGTTATGAATTGTTTTACACCTGCCTTTTCCTCAGACCCAAACGGAAGAGACCTCCCCGAATTCCTCCCCCGCCCGAGTTACTGACGACAAAGTGAGGTCACACGGGGTCACGACAAAGTGAGGTCACACGGGGTCACTGCAAACCGGCCTCTCCGCCGGGTGTCCCTCCGCCTCGCGCAGGCCACGCCCCTCTTCACCTCCCCAGACCCCACCCCCGGCGGGAGACGGCGTGACGGCTGTGCACACGCGCCGCCGCACCCGGGGGCTCTCGGGCACCCGCACGGCGCCCGTTGGCCTTCCCGCCGCTCGCCGGGGGCGCGCACGGGCGCGCCTGCGGCCCTGACGCCCCAGACACGCCCCCGGCCGGCGCGGACCACGGCCGGCGTCCCCGGCGCGGCGGGCCATGGAGGCCCTGCGGAGGGCCCACGAGGCCGCGCTCCGCCTGCTGCTGTGCCGGCCCTGGGCCTCGCGCGCCGCCGCCCGCCCCAAGCCGCGCGCCTCGGAGGTGCTGACGCGGCACCTGCTGCAGCGGCGCCTGCCGCCCTGGACCTCCTTCTGCGTGCCCTACAGCGCCGTCCGCAACGACCAGTTCGGCCTCTCGCACTTCAACTGGCCGGTGCAGGGCGCCAACTACCACGTCCTGCGCACCGGCTGCTTCCCCTTCATCAAGTACCACTGCTCCAGGGCGCCCTGGCAGGACCTGGCCGGGCAGGACCGCTTCTTCACGGCGCTCAAGGTCGTCAACCTCGGTGAGTGGTGGCCGCGCCCACGCGGTGAAGCCGGCCCGGCCGGGACGGCGCCGCAGCCGCCGAGCACGTGACGGGGCCCGCGCGCAGGCCGAGGCCGGCGGGGTCAGCTCTGCTCCCGGCGCCCGCCGCGCCTCGGGTCCCTTGCCCTCCCCGCCCGGGGGTCCCCCGCTCGCCGAGCTCCGGGCTCCCGAAGCCGCTGCCTCCAGTCCCCGGGCCTGGGGAGGGGCGGGCCGCTCCCTCTTAGAAAATCAAAAAGCATCCCCCCCGTTTTACCAAGTAACTGTCAGAGGCATCGTGGTTTACGTGTTGTCATTCATTGCTGTTCTAATAAAATGTAATGATAATTCTGTGTGTCATTAACTTCACTAAGGTCACAGAATTTGAAAACTAATAATTGTATAGCAGTGGAGAAGTTTGAATATGTATTCCGTTTTTGAAGGTAACATTATGTGGAAAAAAGTAGAGAGAGTATTTGAAATCAGGCAGTGCTGGTACCAGATATTTTTTCTTTTTATCTTTGACGCCTTACACTTCTGATACTGAGAAGGTGAATATATGCAAATCTAATTGATATGGAAATAAAACTTCAACCAAAAAAAAAAAAACAAAACACGACGACCTGTGCCTGGGCACTAAGAGGGTGGGGGCCTCAGGAAACGCCCCCTGGAAAGTGGCTCTGAAGTTGACATCGTCCTATTGCAGGGCAGGACTCATGCCCGTGAACACTTTGCGGCTGCGTTTATGTTGCAAGAACTGCAACTACTTTTTAAGTTTCTTTGTTTTCTTTATGTGAAATCCCAGCAAGTTCGTTTTACAAAACTTTTCACCAGACACAACAGCTTCCCGAGGTGCTAGTTTTAAAAGATTTTTAAAGATCTTTAATATTTGTATGTTGTCACGGAGGTGCCCTGAGGGTGTTTACTCTCACTAGGTATTTATTTTCGTTGAATGACAGAAAAGGTACGGACACGGACATTGGTGTATCTTTTATAGATCAGGGGAAAACCGAAGGCCTCAGGATGTTTTGAACTTGTTAATAGCTGGTATAGAATTAATCTAGATGTTAGTGATTCAGTATCTAGCCGTGGAGCTGAATGAACCAGGTTTTTAAAGCCAGAATTAAAACTAAACGCTGCGTAGCCATACTATTAATACTATTACATAATCTGGTCGTACATTAAATTTAAATACGGTCTGTGTATTTTTGCTTATAACACATTTGTCAGTCGTGGGCTTTTTGAGCCATTACTCCACTGGACTGTCCTGTGCTCTATCCAGTAAGGAGATTATTTAGCAACGTGTTACCCTTTAAAAAATGCCTCTTACTTGGCTGACGGACTGTATAAAGGATGCCCCCTACTTTGGAGGTTGGTTGAAGGGTGAGGAGACTTAGAAAATTCAATTCGAAATTATTTGGAAAGACTGGAATGTTGATTCAAGAAGTATAAGTTTATTTTAGCATTTCGATAATCAAGAAATCATTATTCCCAAGTTAAAGAATAATAGGAAAAACATAAGAGGAGGGTAATAGGTAAACCATGAGCCAAATGCCTTTTTTTCTTTTAAAGTCACATTTCAGTGTTAATGATTAGGGGCTTCTCTTTTAGATATAAAGACATCCCCAAAAAAAAAAAAAAAAAAAAAAAA
>NW_022436995.1:8418181-8436447 GCF_009761245.1 Sapajus apella
ACCTCGTGATCCACCCGCCTCGGCCTCCCAAAGTGCTGGGATTACAGGCTTGAGCCACCGCGCCCGGCCTTAATTTTTTGTATTTTTAGTGGAGACGGGGTTTCACCATGCTGACCGGGATGGTCTCGATCTCTTGACCTCGTGATCCACCCGCCTCGGCCTCCCACAGTGCTCGGATTACAGGCTTGAGCCACCGCACCCGCCGTAAAACCTTTTAAAGTGGAAAGAAACAGCACTTGTAGTGTTTTTTGTTTTGTTTTTATGTGGAAGAGTGATTTAATGGTCTGTATGGCCTTTTGGAAATTCTAAAAATCCTGCTAAAATGGGAATAAGAGTTCTAACTTAAGCAAAAAGAACAACATTTTTCTCATGCATGCTTTAATACAAATTGGCATATACTGATAAAGGGAATTTAAAAATGTTTTAAAGTAGTGAACACATCTGGTAAGGTTTATTTTTCTTTTTTAGAGGGGATATGAATTAGATAATAGGGTCCTTTCCTATTCTGTGATGTACAGTTGTCTCCCTGGATGATCAAGTACATATCTTATTAATATTATACTTAGGATTTTGTTCCTCTTCTTCCCTTCCAAATTAGTAATTACTAGAGTAATTCATTTTTCCATTTTGTAAATAATAAAGATTTCTGTTTACCCATTTACTCCTTTTCTCCTCTGCCTTCCCTTCAGTGGAAGCTGATATTTTACTAATGGTTTACCAGTCTAGGTATCCTGCTGAGAAGTAGATTGAGATTTAAGAAAAGCAACTTACCATCGGAATGAATGGGATTTACTGAGGAATTCTAATTTTTTAAAGTGCTTAATTTGACAGTGGCTTACCTCCTGTTCAGCTGACTCAAAGTGATTATGCAAAGAACTGATTTTCAGGATCTTTTGATATTACATGTTTCAGATATAAATTTAATTTTTCAGAAAAATTGAATTTTTCATAGAATCTTATAGACTTTAACTCATATGTGCTACAAAGAAGATTTTGTAATATATAGGTTATATAAGTGGCAAATCTTACCATTTTGGATATTAGTCTGACTGCATTAAATAAACAGACAGGAAGGGGAAAAAATACAGAATTTCCGACTCAGATCATAACTCCATCTCCTGTCAAATAGCATTACTGCTAATGGTTCCTAGTTATTTTTTAATTAGACATAATATAGTTATTAAGCTAGTACACTTTGATCCACCCTTCATCTTAGCTGAAAGATATTGGCCATTTATTTCTGTATTTGTGATTTTTCAAAAGTATGAATTTTTTTTTAAGTATCAATATTTTAACTGAAAACTATGATAAATACTATAAAACAAAATTCTCCGTGTCACCAGGTATTCCTTAAATTTATATCCTTAGCCTTGGTTTAAGAGGCATGTTTTATATATTTTAGCCTCAGTATGTTTAGAAAATTAGTAATTGCATCTAGAGCCTATTTTTTTTTCCTCGCTCCATTGATTTTCAGCTTCTGAAGTTGTGATACTGCATTTTAAATTTATTTTTTCTTTCTTTTTCCTTTTTTTTCTTTTTTGAGATGGGGTTTTGCTCTTTTTGCCCATGCTGGAGTGCAGCGGTGCGATCTTGGCTCACCACAACCTCTGCCTCCCAGGTTCAAGCGATTCTCCTGCCTCAGCCTCCCATGTAGCTGAGACTACAGGCATGCGCCACCACACCTGGCTAATTTTGTATTTTTAGGAGAGACGGGGTTTTTCCATGTTGGTCAGGCTGGTCTCGAACTCCTGATCTTACGTGAGCCACCTACCTCAGCCTCCCAAAGTGCTGGGATTACAGGTGCGAGCCACCGCACCCAGCCTATTTTTTATTTCAACTGCTCCCTCTACTTCTGTCTCATTTCTGCCTATCTTGTTCATATTATTTTTTTTCCACCTCCCACCCCTGTGCCACTTGCCTTTTTTTTTTATTTGTGGTTAAATGATTTATAAGTTGCTTTATTATTCTACTTTTTGTGGATTTTCTGGTGACATTCCCCTGAGGTATTTAGAGATTCTTTGGACATTATCAGGGCAAAGAAGGTGATACACAATAAAAGGTTTCATGGGAGTTCCAGGGAACCCTGTGATGGTGACAAACTGTGACCCAGTATATTCCTAAAAATAGAGAGGTGCCAGCCTGAATGAGCATTTTTTTTCCCTTCTCATTACCAGCCAGTGATGTGATGCTTCTCCTGATTAATCTCTGGCACCACAGTGGCTGGAATGCAGCTTCAGGGAGTAAGCACAAAGTAGTTCAGCAGACACACTCCAAAAGAGCTTAATGCAGCAAATGTATTCTTGCAGAAAAATAAGACAAAAATTTAGCAATATGGTTAGTCCAGAGCATGTGTGACTTTCTTTATTACTAGAAAGAAAGTGATTTTCCAGATGTACAGCTGTCCTTTTAAAGTGTCACTTTCTGCCCATTTCCCACATACGAGCATCAAATTAATGCTTGTGCAGAACATACAATATTTGTTATTGATTCATGTGCCTATGGTTTTATTACATATGTTTTAACATGTTAGTCATTGATTTTAACTAAGTACCTTAAAAACGATAGGAAAAGCAAAAGTTTGTTTTGTGTCCAACAGAGACTTCTCTGCATGTGAGTGCTTAATACATATCTCTGGATACTGTGTTTAGTTTCATGAATCACAAATGGCAACTCATCTCAAAGCAGCACAATCTTATCAATTCCGAAGAAAAAACACATGTTGAAGTCTACTATACCGATTTCAAATTGGTTGAAACGAGGCTCAGATCGATTGAAAAGAATGCTGATAATAGCTTTTCTTTCTCTTGCCTGTTGTACTGAAATCTTCCTTAGAGTTAGCTTTTGCCTTAGGTTTTAAAGACAGCTCTTTGACCCAGTTTCTTTTAAGTTGTACAAAAATTACTTCAGCCAGTATTGTTGCTACTAACTTAACATTAATGTTGGCTGGGCTCAGTGTCTCATGCCTGTAATCCCAGCACTTTGGGAGGCCGAGGTGGGTGGATCACTAGGTCAAGAGATCGATACCATCCTGGCCAACTTGGTGAAACCCTGTCTCTACTAAAAAAGTACAAAAATTAGCTGGGTGTGGTCGGGCGTGCCTGTAGTCCTAGCTACTTGGGAGGAGGAGGCAGGAGAATTGCTTGAACCTGGGAGGCGGAGGTTGCAGTGAGCCAAGATTGTGCCACTGCAGTCCAGCCTGGCAACAAAGTGAGACTCCGTATCGAAAAAAGAAAAGAAAAAAAGAACAGTAATGTTAACCTAGTAATTTTAGCTTAAGGCTAATAATCAGGAGCATCTACAACTAAATTAATGAATATTTGTCTCCATTTGTTTATTTATGAAAAGAATATAGAATTACTTCATAATTATTTGAGGATAATGAATTAATGAAATAGTTGAATTAAAATTTATACCTTCCTTGTCTGTAGTATGAAAACCTCTAGATGCACATAATTGCCACCATATTCCATGTTGATGAAATTGAGCCCTTAGATAATCACAGTCAATGTTGAGTAATATTTTTATATTTTATCACATTATCATTTGTTAGCACTGCTGAAAAGTGTTATATGTGATTAGTAACTTGGATGATTAATAGGCACTGATGTTTACACATATTCGTTTGTTTTCTAGGTATTCCAACTTTATTATATGGACTCGGCTCCTGGTTATTTGCCAGAGTCACAGAGACTGTGCATACCAGTTATGGACCCATAACAGTTTACTTTCTCAATAAAGAAGACGAAGGTGCCATGTATTAAAAGCGTACGTCAAAGAACATAAATACCAGTGGATTTTCTCTGTGTGTATATGCGGTATTTATTTTTGATCCTTTAAAATAAAACTTTTGCAAATATTTTTCTTTCTACGATATCTGCTGCTTTAAGATGAATCATTGCCCTCAAGACGTGAAGCGTTTTGTACATTGTTATATATTGCATACTCTGTTTAGCTAATGAGAACTACAAACACATGAAGCTTCACACCATTTTTTCCCTAGAACTAGGTTAACCTACAGATAAAAAATGATTACAATGTAATAGATTAGTTAGGTATTAACAATTTAAATCAACTCTGAAGAGAAAATATAGATGCCCACACAAAAGAGGAGGGGGAAAATCTGTTATAAAACGGAAAAAGAAGTAGAAGACAATAGGCTAGATGATGGAGATAATATCGTATCATTGGCAAATCCAAAATTAATGAGAATCGGATTGTAATCTCAAGTCTCAGCCATTCAGCTGCCAAGACCGTAGTAGAAATGTTTTAAAGGCCTTGTGCCATTTACCTGGAGGAGGGGTTGGAGTATAATGTTGAAACTTCTTGTTGCTTAAAGAATCCCAAACCGTATCATTTTTAAAATGTAAGAATAACTGGTTAATATAAGTGTAGCAAGGTGAATGAAATTAAGACTTACTAAAAGTTAAAATAGCATTCCTATAAAGCTGTAAGAACAATTAAGGTGTTCTAGAAAGAGGCAGAAAAATAAATTTGGTAACTGTTTATAAAAGCAATTAATTGAAATTGTACATATCCATAGATTTATTGGCAATTGGGAGTGGGCTGAAATGTTAAAGACCTAATGGCACTTTTGCATTTCAATTTTATTAATTGCATTTTCGAAAGCCACGTCATTTAAAAAATTTATCGTTGGGGTAGTCACAAAATACCCAGATGAATGGTAAATTTCAGAAATTTGGAGTAATTTAGGGAGAACTAAGTAGAACTATTTAATTTCTAACCCAATGGGTGTTTAAGATTTATGATCTCCCCCATAATTATAAACCTACATTATATATCATTTTTTGTTAATGTGTTACTGATACTCTGCAACATTTACACATTTTTGTTGCAAAATATTTTATAAAATTCAGCATTTGGATGCTTACTCCTGCCAAGTCGGTAGAGAAAGTGAGTGGAAGTGATAGAGGTGAAGACACCAGAATAATGAAGTAATACAGTCTAGCTTCGTTAAAGGTAGTCATTTTAAAGGAGCTACAGAGTGAACTGTTCTTCAAATATATGTAATGTTCACTTGTCTAAAAGCAATTCTAAACAACACTTTAATCAAAGAAGTACTTATGCCAATATATTTAGTCCAGAAGAATATACTTGACACTAGTTAAATGAATGCCTTACACAAAGGAGATAGTGTTACATTAAGCTTCATTAATAATAAAACAACTGACTATTAGCATTTTGCAGGAAAGGCTAGAACTGATTTCCTCTGTAATGGGCAAAGTTAAATAACTATAGCTCATAAGTTTTAAGTCAAATACTGCTCATTCATTGCTGCTGGTCTTGTCAATACTGGCTGTAAAGTTTTGGTCCCAGCACAAGGCTGATAAAATGGCTTTTAATTACCAGACTATAAATACAGCTTTTCAGTAGAGTTGCACCTCTTTTCACACTGGCCTGTTTGATTTCTGATAATTTGTACTGCTGACTCGGCTTACCTGTTTTTCAATAGCTATAGTCAGTGTGACTTCTTGTCCGTATGGTGATAGGTAAGTCTCCTTGGAGAACATCTTTGACAAACTACCCTATTGATCTGTGTAATTCTTTGCTGCTTGCAGCATTAAATAGAGCCTTGATTTCTTGTCTCATGCACTCACTGTGTAACAATTAAGCAAATGTAATATTTTCTTGTATTACATGAAAATCAATAGACCTCTTGATCTGATGGAGTTGATCATGGTGAAGGATGAACTCAGCAATGGGTAAAGGCATGGTTTAAAAATTTAAATATCATTCATTAGATTTATTAAGTCTTGTAAACTTTTAGTCTGAAAACAGTACTTCCCATTGAAGAGCAATGGTTTAAGTTTTTTCTTTAAAGCTGCATATTACACCAAAGCAATTAAGGCCTAAAAGGGAGAAAGTATAAATGTGTAAGTCAGGCGACTAAATCTATTTTTAGTATCAGTGCTGTTTTACTTTTTGACCTGAGGCTAATAACTCTCCTCCTTTGTCTTAGTTTTTCCACCTGTAATCTGAGAATGAAACGAGACCCTTCTACCTGAAAATGTACATCAGTTTTCCTTTTGTCTTTGCAAAAGCTCTATGTTTATAATCCACATACTTCTCCTCCATATATTTACATTTATACTTAAAGGACTTTATTAATGAAGGGATTTCAAAAATAAGGCGATGGGGAGAGAAGGAGGTGCCTTGAAGGCACACGCCTACTAACCCTGCAGTGGCTCGTGAGGAGCTAAACAGGCCCTGCCCTTCTGTGTATCAGGAGTTTTCTTAATTGATGAAACCACTGATTTAGCTTTTCTGTCATATTTCTTTTTTTTTGAGACAGAGTTTCGCTCTTGTTACCCAGGCTGGAGTGCAATGGCACGATCTCGGCTCACCACAACCTCCGCCTCCTGGGTTCAGGCAATTCTCCTGCCTCAGCCTCCTGAGTAGCTGGGATTACAGGCACGTGCCACCATGCCCAGCTAATTTTTTGTATTTTTAGTAGAGACAGGGTTTCACCATGTTGACCAGGATGGTCTCGATCTCTTGACCTCGTGATCCACCCGCCTCGGCCTCCCAAAGTGCTGGGATTACAGGCTTGAGCCACCGCGCCCGGCTGTCATATTTCTTTGATAGGATTTTTGTCTTTAAAATAATCCAACCAAAACTGTTTTAATCAAGGTGTACTTTTAGTACAAAGTCTTGCATTTCTTCTATTGTTATTTCTATGCAAATGAATTATCTGTATTGGAATAAATTTCTAGGCAAAATTCTTGGTTCCTGTGTAAGTTGTGAGCCACTATAAAGATGCAGTAACTTATTTGGGAGCATGAGACAGGCTGTTAATATAAAAATCTCTATTTTCTTAGTGCCGATGTCCTAAAATGCCAAATTGTTCGAACAGTTACAGTTTACTGCAACACACATACTTGGGCATTATTATTTTTCTAATGTTGACTTCCATAAAAATTGAAACCTTTTTTTGAGAAGGAGTTTCACTCTTGTTGCCCAGGCTGGAGTGCAATGGCGTGATCTCGGCTTACTGCAACCTCCACCTCCTGGGATCAAGCAATTCTGTCTCCAAGCAATTCTCCTGTCTCAGCCTCCTCAGTAACTGAGATTACAGGTATGCGCCACCATGCCTGGTTAATTTTGTATTTTTAGTACAGACGGGGTTTCACCATGTTGGTCAGGCTGGTCTCAAACTCCTGACCTCAGGTGATCTGCCCACCTCGGCCCCACAATGTGCTGGGATTACAGGTGTGAGCCACCGTGCCTGGCCAAAACATTTTTAATTATTAAAAACCATATGTATTTTTTAAAGTACATTTTACTTCAGGTCATTTATATTTACATTCTCCCAAAACTGTAAGCACGGAACATCTACAGTTCTTCATGAAATATCTTTTAACTCTGTTAAAGAATGATGTTTGAATAAGTGGGATGACCTAAAAGGCAAAGATCTTTATTTCACTTCACTGAAAAGCTAATGCAGATAACAGAAACCTTATCCTAAAGCTAGTGGATTAAGTATCTACTGTTTTTCAGCACTTACTATTCAGACAATAATGATGTTAGGGGGCATCTTAACCTAAACAAGTACTCAGCATTACATCTCACCTGGGTCAACAGTCTAGGGTATCAGAGTTAAACTGTGTTACTGTAAATTAATGGAAAATGTAACTGCACTTTGCCGAAAGATCAATGTCCGATAAAGCCTGCACAATCAAATCTTGTTGCAATGATTGAGGTCTTTAATTGCCTTTCAAAGATAAGGTGGTAATCAACACAGCTTTAACTGATCTTTTTTACTAGTTCAATTACATGCTAATGACTAGTGCCAAGTCAGAATCTTTAACTACTTATACTTCTTAAATCTTATGTTAGTAATGAAAAATTACTTAAGCTACACAATCAATAGAACACAAATCTTAATTACTATTTTCACTTTCATATCATTTTATGTGCTTGACAGATGTTTCACCAGGGCTTTCCCAGCAATAAGAAGTGTTATTAGTAGTGACCACAGTCCACAGAGTAGTTTTCTAATATAAATTGGAGACAGATGTTGAATTTTTTTTTTTCTTTTAATGAAAATATGGCTAAAACTATTTCCACAAACAGAAGCTTGGCCATTAGAAAAAAAGGCAAAACCACAATTACTTTTGCACCAACGTATAATATTATGGAAAAGGTTAAAATAAAGGCAGATGACAAAAGAAAAAATAGACAAATTTGACTTCAACCAAATGTAAAATTTTTGTGCTCCAAAGGTCTCTATCAAGAAAATGAAAGGCAACCCACAGAATGGGAGAAAATATATACAAATCATAGTATCTGATAAGGGACTTATATCTAGAATATATAAATAACTCTTAAAACTCAACAACCCAATTGAAAATTTGATTTGAACACACATTTCCCCAAGAAGATATATAAATGGCTAACACGCACATGAAAAGATGTTCGACTAATCATTAGGAAAATGAAAAGCCCACAATAAGATATCACTTCATATCTACTAGGATGACTGTGATAAAAAAGACAGTAAGTATGGGTAAGAATGTGGAGAAATTGAAAAACTCATGCATTGCTGGGGAAATGTAAATTGGTGCAGCTGCTTTGGAAAAGTTTGGCAGTTGCTCAAAATGTTAAACATGGAATTACTATATAACCCAGCAGTTCTGCTCCTGGAGAACTAAAAATATATGTCCACACAAAAACTTGTACACAATTGTTCATATCAGTATTATTCGTACTAGCAAAAGAGTAGAAACAAATATTCATCAATTGATGACTAGGTAACATATAGCATAGTCACATAATGGAATATTATCCAAAAAATGAATGAAATACTGATACATGCTATAGCAATGATGAATCTTAAAAATATTACACTAAACAAAAGAAGCCAGTCATAAAAGATTTCTTATAATTCCATATATATGAAATGTTCAGAATAGGCAAATCTATAGAGACAGAGTATGTTTGTGGTTGCCTAGGGCTGGAGAGATTGGGGAGAAATTGGGGGTCACCATTAAGGGGTCTGGGGTTTCTTTTGGTGCTGATGAGACTGTTCTAAAATTGATTGTGGTATGGTTGCCCAATTCTGTGAGTATATGCAAACCACTGAATTGTACACTCTAAATGAAAAAAGTTTAGGGCATGGAAATTATATCTTTTTTTTTTTTTTTGAGACGGAGTCTTGCTCTGTTGCTGGAATGCAGTGGCGCAATCTCGGCTCACTGCAACCTCCACCTCCTGGGTTCAAGCGAGTCTCCTGCCTCCGTCTCTTGAGTAGCTGGGACTACAGCCGTGCACCACCACAGCCAGATAATTTTTGGATTTTTAGTAGGACAGGGTTTCACCATGTTGGCCAGGATGGTCTCGATCTCTTGACCTCATGATCCACCAACCTCGACCTCCCAAAGTGCTGGGATTACAGGTGTGAGCCACCACGCCCGGCTGTGAATTATATCTTAAGGCTGTTAAAATTATTAAAGAGGAGAAGAGGACAATGCACAATTAGTGTTTAATGGGTACAGAGTTTTGGTTCTACAATATGAAAAGCATTCTGTAGATGGATGGTGTTGATGGTTGTAGAATAACATCAATGTACTTACAACCATTGAATGGTACAGTTAATGGGAGGTTGGGGCAGGAGGATCATTTGTGCCCAAGAGTTCAAAGGCTGCAGTGTGGCATGATCGTGCCTGTTAACAGCCACTGCACTCCAGCCTGGGCAATACAGCAAGACCTTGTATCTAAAAAGAAAAAAAAAAAGGTTAAGATGGTAAGTATTATGTTATGTGTAGTTTATCACAACTAAAAACAATTTTTAAAAATTAGCAAAGAATTCAATGTTAGTATGGTTAAAATATGACTGCATGCAGTTAAAAAATGTTAGAGATTAAAATAGTTAAAGCATGTTGACATCATTTTATATGTTGCAATCTTAGAATTTAAAAAATTTTGTGAAACCTAGTTTTGATTAAGTAGATGAAATTTCATTTGGGATCATTTTTAGTACCATTATTAAAATGATACATTTGGTTCGAGATTACTTAAGATAAGACCAATGTAAGGCATGTAAAGTGTTAGTGAATGAAAATAATCGTTTCTTAGATCCTAGTTGCTGTATAAAGAATATCAGCCACTACTAGTAAGCGGTTTTATGTAGAATTGCTTATGGCTATTTTAGTTGCACTTATATCATTTTAAATACAGTTGTGAACATTATACTACTCCATTATATTATTAATTTATCTTTGGTGATATTTATAGCATCAATTTAAAAGCCATAAAACTTCATGAAAAGTAGCTTAAACAAGGATTTTGATAAACAAAAGGTTTCAGTTTTAAAAGCAAATCATGGAAACTGAACTTCTTAAAGAAGATTTGAAGTTTTTTTTGTTGTTTATAGAATTATGAACCTTATAAACTCAGTATTTTTTAGTTAACCTAAATACATAAATCTATTTGAATTCATCTTATGAAAAGAGATATGTCATTAGATATATGATCATTATATGCTTTAGTGATTCATGGACCCTGTTACATACATGCTTTGTAATGTATGAATTATTTAGTAAGAAAAATCACAATAATTTTGTTGTTACTCAAAAATTTATGGGTTAGCAGAAACAATTATGCAGGCCCTGAAGCTGGTATGTTAAGGTAACATCATTAACACTACGTAGTATAATTTTTTTAGTAGTTATTTGACATAACCTTTACTGCTTCTTGAGAATATATCAGTAATTTTATAACAATCTGTCTGTAAACAGAACATTGAATTAACCACAAAGTGATTCATTTTACTCTATTTTCATATTAGTACATAATTTAAAATCAGACTTAAAAAGTTGTCTACTCAAGCCCTAAAGGAAGAATAAAAATATACAAAATAAAAAATTAATACTCTAGCAAATAGATATAAATGTAAAACTCCACTTAAAGTGGATATTTCTATTTCAAAAGATACAGATGTTTAAGAACTAGATGAAAATAGATGCCTTTGTTACCTTTTTTACACATTGTATCAAGACCCTTCCTATGAGATGACAACCAAAATTTTAGTTTCTTATGTTTTCAAATATCTAAATTTATAAAATGAAGGAAGCAAGAATTTGAAAGTTTGAATAAAAATCTAAATAGTGTCACTTAATTTTAGATCACATTTCCAAATCAACAGTCATTTTTTTTCACTCAACAAATACTTTTGCCTTGTCGGTATCGAAGTCACTTGACAGTGTTGTCTTGACAGTGTTGAAATCCTAGTAACATTCCCTGCCAACAAAATCTAACAGCGCTAAATCTAGAGTCCATTCAAGCCGTACTGAAAAAGACTGCTTCTGTCCAAAACTGGATGAGAACCTTGTGTTATGAAGTTTTCTTTCCAGCACTTATCATATAATAAAGTCTCAATGTTTAATAAATATGTGATGATTCAAAATGAAAAAGACAACTTGCCTTTGTTTTTAATAGCTTTTTAAAAAACAGAATACGTGGCCGGGCACAGTGACTCACGCCTGTAATCCTAGCACTTTGGGAGGCTAAGGTGGGCAGATCATGAGGTAAGGAGATTGGGACCATCCTGGCCAACATGATGAAACACCATCTCTATTAAAACACAAAAAATTAGCAGGGCATGGTGGCACACCTGTAGTCCCAGCTACTTGGGAGGCTGAGGCAGGGGAATCGCTTGAACCCAGGAGGTGGAGATTGCAGTAAGCTGAGACTGTCCCATTGCACTCCTGCAACGGAGCAAGACTCCGTCTCAAAAAAAACAAAAAACAAAAAACAAAAAAAACAGAATACGTTAATTGGAGATCATATGGATTCTTTACAAGAACAGCAATGAGTTCTGAAATATTATCTCAGATGTAATTAATTAACTATACCGAAAGAGAAGAGATTGGAATCTTGCTGCATTTCCTTTTGAGGCACTTCAAATGGTGCCACCTGTTTTCTCATACAGTAATTTTGCTATTTTAAAATCAAATTTAGAATAATGTGTAGAAGTAAATGAAGTGAAGCATTAAACAGAAAGTCCTGGCCGGGCACCGTGGCTCACGCCTGTACTCTCAGCACTTTGGGAGGCCGAGGCGGGTGGATCACAAGGTCAAGAGATCGAGACCATCCTGGTCAACTTGGTGAAAACCCATCTCTACTAAAAATAGAAAAATTAGCTGGGCATGGTGGCGCGCACCTGTAGTCCCAGCTACTTGGGAAGCTGAGGTAGGAGAATTGCCTGAACCCAGGAGGTGGAGGTTGAGGTGAGCTGAGATTGTGCCACTGCACTCCAGCCTGGGTAACGAGTGAAACTCTGTCTCAAAAAAAAAAAAAAACCCAGAAAGTCCTGGGATCAGTCAGACTTAGTCTTTTAAAACAGAACTAGAAATAATGTGTTAGTTACTAGGGGACAAGAAGAGTGCTTTAATCCTTAGAAGATGAAATGGGTTACCTCCTGAAACAGTGAGTCTTCTGTTCCTGGAGCTGTTCAGAGGCTATACAAACAGACGATCCTCAATTCCTTAAGGAGATGGGTAGGGGGAGGATAGAATTCTTGAATGGGAAAGGGGATTAGATTGGTGATTTTGTAAGTCCCCTTTAACTCTGAAATTTTATTATCATTCCTGCGTATCTATGTCTGATTCCCAACCATGCTATTTAGTTTGGTATTTACCGCTTTTCCACTAGATGTGGAATACAAAGAACCCTGCTTTGAGGAGAAAAAGATATGGTTTCAGTTCTTGCTCTACCACTGCTGGTAGAGTCACTTTGAGAAAATGTAGAGCTTTCTAAGTCTTAGTGTCTTCATGGATACAATAAGAAATTTGTCTAACACTTACATAATGTTTACTTGTGCCAGGTCCTTATCTAAGAACTTGGCACATGTGAACTCACTTAATCCTCTCATAACAACTCCATGAATTAGGTACTGTTTTTATTTTTATTTTTCAGCTGTGGACACCAAAGGGTCTTGCCCAAGGCCATGCATGGTAAGTGTCCTTCCGATCTGTCTACAGAGTCCACATTCTCAGCCTGTACTCCATACCTGTCCCAACATGCATTACGTAATTCTGTCAGACAATGGATGCGGAAATGCTTTGTTATGATTACGACTACATATTAAGAAAGTAATATATAAATACATTTAAACAATAAGAGAGGAAAAATAAAGTTTAAGTGATTTGTGGGAACACCTGTCTACTGAAAGAAAATGTGTTATGTAGAAATTACATCTAATAAAATTTTAAATTAATAAATTCATTCACTTTAGAGTATTTAAAATCCACAGTGCTTGGCATATAGTAGTGGTCCATGAATGACCTGTGGAACTGTCATTTCTCCCTCTGTGTGATTGTACTGTTCATTTCTATTCCTGCCGAAACAGAAGAAGGCAACTCTCCTGTTACGCTTTTGGATGTTTGTGTTCATTTTTTGTCTGTCTCTTCATATTCTTTAAAAAAACTAAAAGGGCCGGGCACGGTGGCTCATGCCTATAATCCCAGCACTTTGAGAGGCTGAGACAGGCGGATCACTTGAGGTCAAGAGTTCGAGGCCAGTCTGGCCAACATGGTAAAACCCTATCTCTAATAAAAATACAAAAATTAGCTGGATGTGGTGGTGCACACCTGTAATCCAAGCTGAGTTACTCAGGAGGCTGAGGCACGAGAATCACTTGAACCTGGGAGCTGGAGGTTGCAGTGAGCTGAGATTGTGCCATTGCATTTCAGCTTGACCAACGGAGCAAGACTCTGTCTCAAAATTCATAGATATGAGAATAATTATGTTAATTGGTTTGTTACTGCTATAATACATTATTTTTTCAACCAGAATTTCAAAGACATTGCTGATGTATAGAAGAGCAACTTTCTTTTTTTCTTTTTTTGAGGCAGGGTATCACTCTGTCACCCAGGCTGGAGTGCAGTGGTGGGGTCATAGCTCACAGCTCACTGTAACCTCGATCTCCCAGGCTCAGCCAGTCCTCCCACCGCAGCCTCCTGAGTAGCTGGGACTACATGTGCATGCCGCCATGCTTGGCTAATTTTAGTATTTTTTGTAGAGACAGGGTTTCACCATGTTGCCCAGGCTGGTCTCAAACTTCTAGGCTTAAGTAAGTGATCGGTCTGCCTCGGCCTCCCAAAGTGCTGGGATTACAGGTGTAAGCCACTGCATCTGGCCTATATTTTTTTAAATCAAAATTAATCAACATATATTGGAGTATCATCTGCAAGGGCCCATACCGGGTGCTGAAGGAGACAGGTGAATTTCTGAAACATAGGAGGCAATCAGTATTTTAAATAAAACAGACTGTTTATGGGCGTCCATAATTGTTTTTGTCGCAGTCTTGGTGGTGGTGGTGGTGGAAAGGCAAGGGGGCCTTGCAAGATGCAATGGAAGCTGCATTCCTGTTACTCAACCTACTCTGCTTTGAAAACTCCCTATTCAGTCAACAAATACTGTTAAAGTGCCCGCTATGTGCCAGATACTCTCTTAGGTACTAGGGATATGGAAGTGAATAAAACACACAATTTCCTCCCTTCATGAAGTTACAGTCTAGATGAGAAACAAATGAGTAATAACATGTGGTATGTTAAATAGTGATAAATGGGCAGGGTGTGATGGTTCATACGTGTCATCTCAGCACTTTGGGAGACATGCAGATCACTTGAGCCCAGGAATTCAAGACCAACTTGGCCAACATGGTGAAACCCCATCTCTACTTAAAAATTAAAAAAAATAACTAGGCGTGGTGGTGCACGCCTGTGGTACCAGCTACTCAGGAGGCTGAAGTGGGAGGATCGCTTGAGCCCAGATGGTGGAGGTTGCACTGAGCCGAGATCGAGCCACTGCACTCCAGCCTGGGTGACAGAGCCAGATCCTGTCTCAAAAACAGAAAGAAAAAAATAGTGCTATAAGTGCCAGGAGAAAAATAAACTAGGGAAGAGGAGTAGGAATCGTGCATGCCTTCGTGCTTGTATCTAGGGTTTGGGGATGGTCTGCAATCTCATTCGTGTGCCGGGGGAGAGCCTCAGCAAGAAGGTGACCTTTGAGTCAAGACCTACAGAATATGAGAGAGTGAGCCATGTAGATATCTAGTGTAAGAGTCATCCAAGCAGAGGAAATGGCAAATGCAGAGGCCTGAGGTGGGATGTGGGACATGTTCAAGAACAGTGAGGAGGAGGCTGGTGTGAGTGAGGGAGAGTAGCAGGAAATGAGGTTCCAGAGTTCAGACGGGATGAGGGACAGAATGCGTACAATTCTGAAGGCCAAGGAAAGGATTTTGGCTTTTTCCCTGCACAAGACAGGAAGCTGTCTGGGGAGTTTTAGTCAAACAAGCGACCTGATCTAACTGTGGCAACTGGGTAGAGAATACTGTTGGGAGTAGGGGCAAGGGTAAAAACGGAGATGAAAGAACAGTTTGAACTGGGGTAACAGCAGTGAAGTGAAGACGGTGAGAAAGGCTCAGATCCTGGGTTCAGAATTCAATATTAGGACCAAGGTAACAGGAGAGGAAAGAAAACCTCTATTGTTGATCGATTGATCAATTGATTGAGACAGAGACACTCTGTCACCCAGGCTGGAGTGCAGTGGCTCGATCTCGGCTCACTGCAACCTCTGCCTCCTGGGTTCAAGCGATTCTTCTGTCTCAGCTTCCCAAGTAGCTATGACTACAAGCACATGCCACCACACCTGGCTAATTTTTTGTATTTTTAATAGAGACAGGGTTTCTCCATGTTAGCCAGGATGGTCTTGAACTCCTGACCCTGTGATCCATCCACCTCAGCTTCCCAAAGTGCTGGGGTTACAGGTGTGGGCCACCATGCCTGGCCCAAACTTATCTGAATTTATAACAGCAAAATGTAATTTTCCTCCTTAAAAAAAAAATCACAACAAAATAACCCTATTAAAATGGGTAAAAAAGGCCAGTGTCACTAGACACTTAATTTTTCAGTAATGTGTTTATTTTCAGTTAAATTTACCAGTTAACAGAAGCCAATATCGGCCAGTTTTCATATTCCTTAGTGTTATCGCACTGGTGCACTCATTGTTTTACCATTTTCCCTTCTGAGTTCATTTTTCTCCTAGCATTTACTACTATCCAACATGTATTTTGCTCATTTGTCTGTCTGTGTTTCCCATCAGAATATAACTTCACGAGGGGAGGGATTTTCTATTACACTTACTGAAAAGTAAACCCCTCAAGTAGAAACACTACAAGCAAGTACAGGTTGTTTTTACAGTACATCTCCTTAATGGCTAGTAAACTATCTCAGCCAGTACCTGAATGACTATCCTGACTTATATAATTTAAAAAGAAAAAGGGCTGGGCACAGTGGCTCACACCTGTAATCCTAGCACTTAGGGAGGCCGAGGTGGGCGGATCACTTGAGGTCAGGAGTTGGAGGCCAGCCTGACCAATGTTTCACCAGCTCAATATGGTGAAACCCCATCTCTACTAAAATTACAAGAATTAGCTAAGAGTGGTGGCACATGCCTATAGTCCCAGCTGCCTGGGAGGCTGAGGCAGGAGAATCACTTGAACCTGGGAGGTGGAGGTTGCAGTGAGCCGAGATCGTCCCCGTGCACTCCAGCCTGGGTGAAGGAGTGAGACTTTGTCTCAAAAAAGAAAAAAAAAAAAAAACTAAATGCAAAAGTCTTATGATCACATACAACTTCAATGTTAAATATTAAATATTCCTTAAATTTAGACAGTATTCAATCTGGTAAAGAGCAACAAGTTATATTTTGTCATTTATGATACCAAATGGAATGGTCTTCCATATCTGCGACTATGATACGTCTCTCAGTGACAGAACTTTCTGGAAAATCCTTGCTCAAATCATCAAAGATTTCTTACTATATAAAGGCTATGAAGAGCTGATGTGTAATTATATTGGCTCTGCAAATATTGGGAAGGAGATATGAGTTTGCCATTAGTGTAAGAAAGGTTCAGCATATGTATGCAGATTTGGCAAATTGAGTTGGTTTTCCCCACGGTACTCTGAATAAATGAGACATTTTAACAAATCACAGGTTCATAGAAAATCTTCAGTTTTGCGGTCTATTTTCTAAAAGAATAGGAAATGAACTTTTAATAAAAGTACATGAGGACTTAGGATAAACGGTTTATTTTTCACAGAAATGACGTGCAGGTGAAAAGGGGCAATTCCTGGAATATCTTAAGGATCTGACTAAATGAATTTCTACCTAAGGTATTAATTTACAATAACTTAAAAGCTGATAATTTGTCTCCCACAATGGCCTTTCTTTTTTTTTTTTTTTTTTTTTTTTTTTTTGAGACGGAGTTTCGCTCTTGTTACCCAGGCTGGAGTGCAATGGCGCGATCTCGGCTCACCGCAACCTCCGCCTCCTGGGTTCAGGCAATTCTCCTGCCTCAGCCTCCTGAGTAACTGGGATTACAGGCACGCGCCACCATGCCCAGCTGATTTTTTTTTTGTATTTTTAGTAGAGACGGGGTTTCACCATGTTGACCAGGATGGTCTCGATATCTTGACCTCGTGATCCACCCGCCTCGGCCTCCCAAAGTACAGGCTTGAGCCACCGCGCCCGGCCCACAATGGCCTTTCAAATTAAATATAAAAGAAACTCAGAGTAAAGTATGCAGAAAAAATTTTGATATTGTAACTGAAAATGATCGTTAATTTTTTTCTCTCACATTAACCAAGCATCTGACTGTTAGAAGGGAAACGGACACGCCACCTCAACTGAGTTTATACAAAATTCAGCCCCAAAAAGTAAAGCCCATCGTGCACCTTCATTAGAAAGAGATAAAGGACGAACCTACACGTTACGATTTGCAAACAAACTTCTGTAGAGGCACCATCTTTCAACAAAATTATGCACTTTAAAATCTGAGATAACAAGGTGTTTAAAGATAACCAAGGTTTACGGCTACTTCTGTGATACCACCGACTGCGTAAGCAGCGCCATTTAGTTGAAAACACATGGACTGGACGGAATATTTCTCCAACAGTTTAATAAGAGATGATGACGCCACTGCTGCCGCCGTCCCCAGGCAATTAAACTCTTGAGCGGGCCGGGCGCGGTGGCTCAAGCCTGTAATCCCAGCACTTTGGGAGGCCGAGGCGGGTGGATCACGAGGTCAAGAGATCGAGACCATCCTGGTAAACACGGTGAAACCCCGTCTCTACTAAAACTACAAAAACTTAGCTGGGCATGGTGATGCGTGCCTGTAATCCCAGCTACTCAGGAGGCTGAGGCAGGAGAATTGCCTGAACCCGGGAGGCGGAGGTTGCGGTGAGCCG
>NW_022436995.1:8436547-8451647 GCF_009761245.1 Sapajus apella
AAAAAAAAAAAAAAAAAAAAAAAAAAAAAAAAAAAAAAAACAACTCTTGAGCAAATTTCTTTCCTATTGCTTTGGAACAGGGAACTGTTGCTATTTTAGGGCACTCGTGGGGTAAAGAACCTCACTGAAAAAGGCACATACTTTCTGCTAACGTGGGAGGGAGAGGATGGTCCTCTGGACCTGTGACTTGGAAGGAGGAATAAAAAAGACCACTCTTTCTTGGGTTTTTGCCTTGCACGTGCTGATTCGGTGCACGCAACCCCACGAAGACGCAGATGAATGACCTGACGAAGTGGGGACAGCCCGGAGCCGCAGCCCCGGTCTCTGAAGCTGTTGTAAAGACAAACGGTCGGCAAGTTTGCTGAGCCCCAAGTCGGCTGCTGGCGGACCGCAGCCCCAGATCGCGTGCGCGCTTCGTCTGGCAGATGTTTCCACCTCGCCGTCAGGAAGCGGGGTCGGGAGGCGAAAGGCCGCCGCGGGCGCTCTGCGGGCGAAGAGGGTCCCGCCCCGCGCCGCGCGCCAGTTCCCCCGCTCCCGCCCTCCGGAGGCGCGTGCGCGCGGGGGCTGCTGCCCTTTTCCAACATGGCGCCGCGGGAGGCGGGTCCCGCTCGTCGGCTCCCGGGGTTCCGGCGCTGCGCGTTTTGGTTCCGGAGTAACAGTGTCGCCGCCGCCTTCCTCCTCCTCCTCTCGCCGCTGCCGCCGCCGCCGCCGCCGCCGCCTCCGGTCCGCGCGGCCTTGGGAGGCCGGGGCCCAGCCGGCGCGCGCCGCGCCCTGTGTCCCCGGGTGGGGCGGAAGACTCGCCCTTGACCGTCCCGCGGGGACTCTCCGTGGTGCGGCGGCCCTGGGGCGCCTTCTTAGTAGCCCGGGACTGAGTCCCCTCCAGTCGAGGACCCTCTTACTGACGGGCGGGGGACGCCTGCCGCTGTGTCTCCCCCAAACCGCGTCCCTGCCCTGCCGCCCCCCACAGCCACACGGCGGCGGGGAGCTTCACCGCCGCGTTCGCCCAGCTCCAGAACCTTCCGACCTCTGCCGGTTCCTGCGGGCCTCTCCCGCTCCCCGGTGCAGCCCCCGGGAGGCGCCGCAGACCCGGACAGCCTGGGCAGGCGCGGTGCCCTGGGTCCCTGCCGAATCACCCCGAATCACCCCTTCCTTCCCCCCTCCTCAGCCCCCAGTCCCTTGTTTTCACCCTCTGCTCCTCACTCCCCTTGTCACCTCTTGGAGCCCCCTCCTGACCAGCGGCCAGCGGGTACCCCCGCCCCCATGATGTGAGCCCCTTGAACCTGTGATGCTGTGGCTAGCCCTTGGCCCCTTTCCTGCCATGGAGAACCAGGTGCTGGTAATTCGCATCAAGATCCCAAATACTGGCGCGGTGGACTGGACAGTGCACTCCGGGCCGCAGCTACTCTTCAGGGATGTGCTGGTGAGTGGTCATCTCAGTGTCCAGTTCCCAGCAAGGGGGACTCAGGGACTTGAGGAGTCAGCACCTTGACCACTGGTGACCGGAGCTAGTGGCAGTGCCACTGCCGGCCTCCTGTGGAGGCGGTTTGATTGCTTCAGGCACAGCATTGATACATTGCAACCCCTGAAACCTGGCAAATGTCTAGGACCCCGGGGAGATAGATCAATCTGACTGAGCCCCTGCCCTCAGAGAGCGCATGGCCCGGGCTGGGACATACAGACACAACCACGCAGATGTAAACAGCTGAGTCTAGAAGAGAGGTTTTATTCCCCTAAGTGTTTTGGGGAATGCCCCTGGACAGATTCCAGCCCTGTTTTTCTACTGAGTTCTCTGAACTTAGTGACCAGCTGAGAAAAGGAAAAAGGACAACTTTAACTTACCATGTTTGAGCACACTTTTTAATTTATTTTGAGGCAGGTCCTCACTCTAGGCTGGAGTGCTGTGACACCGTCTTGGCTCAATGCAGCCTCTACCTCCTGGGCTCAAGTGATCCTCTCACCTCAGCCTCCCAAGTAGCTGGGACATGCCGCCACATCTGGATGATATTTGTATCTTTTTGTAGAGATGAAGTGTTGCCATGTTGCCCAGACTGGTCTTGAACTCCTGAGCTCGAGCAACCTGCCCGCCTCAGACTTCCCAAAGTACTGAGATTACAGGTGTGAGTTACTGTGCCCAGCCTGAGCAAACTTAAAGCATCATTGAGTGTAAGACATTTTACATAGAAAAAAATGCTGCCCGTGACAATATAACATTTGTTATTAAAATCAGTTCAGTTTGAGAGATGTTAAAATGGAGGGAAAATGTGCATCTTAGAATTGGTGATGTTTTACCTTCAGGTTATTCAGAATATGTTTCAAATAAAATGATGGAATTTTAGCGCAGAATTTAACATTGTAGGTGGCCTGTTCAGCTCATGTTTCCTTTTTTTTTTTTTTTTTCTGGGACGCAGTTTCGCTCTTGTTACCCAGGCTGGAGTGCAATGGCGCGATCTCGGCTCACCGCAACCTCCGCCTCCTGGGTTCAGGCAATTCTCCTGCCTCAGCCTCCTGAGTAGCTGGGATTACGGGCACGCGTCACCATGCCCAGCTAATTTTTGTATTTTTTAGTAGAGACGGGGTTTCACCGTGTTGACCAGGATGGTCTCGATCTCTTGACCTCGTGATCCACCCGCCTCGGCCTCCCGAAGTGCTGGGATTACAGGCTTGAGCCACCGCACCCAGCCCCTCATGTTTCCTTTTGCAGATAGTTACTGACCAGCAGTGAGGTCAAGCGGCTTTTCCAAAGCTATGAGCTCCTGAATGGGAGAGTCAGTACCAGGACTAAAATTTTGTTTCTTTGACTTAGTAGGTTTTTTCCCCTGCATGTTGCAGCGACTTCTAATTTTACTGGTGTTCATTTGAGATAGACAGGGTGCCTTGTGCCCATTGTACGAACTGAATAACTGAGGCATGGAAGACAGAAGGGGACATCCCAAAAAGCACATTGCTAGCAGCTGATCTGTAGTGGAACTTACCTGCAATTTAAGAGGGGGCAAAGTGGCAGGATCTTGGGAAGAGGAAGATTTGTGATGTGATTTTTTTCATTGTCTTGGGTAACTCAATCAAAAATTTGATTTTTTTTTTTTTTTTTTTAAATTGAAATGGAGTCTTGCACTGTCGCCCAGGCTGGAGTGCAGTGGTGTGATCTTGGCTCACTGCAACCTCCGCCTCCCAGGTTCAAGCGATTCTTCTGCCTCAGCTTGCCAAGTAGCTGGGATTACAGGCACCCGCCATCATGCCTGACTAATTTTTTGTATTTTTAGTAGAGACGGGGTTTCATTTCACTATGTTGATCAGGCTGGTCTCGAACGCCTGACCCTGTGATCCACCTGCCTTGTCCTCCCAGAGTGCTGGGATTATAGGCATGAGCCACCGAACCCGGTTCACAATATGATTTCTTTTTTTTTTTTTTGGAGACGGAGTTTTACCCCTGTTACCCAGGCTGGAGTGCAATGGTGCGATCTCGGCTCACCGCAACCTCCGTCTCCTGGGTTCAGGCAATTCTCCTGCCTCAGCCTCCTGAGTGGCTGGGATTACAGGCACGCGCCACCATGCCCAGCTAATTTTTTGTATTTTCAGTAGAGACGGGGTTTCACATGTTGACCAGGATGGTCTCGATCTCTTGACCTCGTGATCCACCCGCCTCGGCCTCCCAAAGTGCTGGGATTATAGGCATGAGCCACTGAACCCGGCCCACAATATGATTTCTATAACTTCATTTTGAGTTCTGTTGTTACTGACTGCCCAGGCCTTGCAGGTTTTTTGGGTGCTTCATCCAGGAGCTTCCCATATTTGTGCATCAAATGCTATCCTTCTCTTAGTATCCAGAGTTCTCTGTACACTCATGTGCACACAGATTTCCCCTCGTGAGAAGGCCCAGGCTCCTTCACGTGGTCCTCTGGGCACATCTGGATTGGCCCCTGTCTGCCTGGTACCAGCTTCATCTCTCTCATCACAGCCCCATAACCTTTTGTGCCTCACGTTGACTTTCAGTTCTTCCAAGTGTCCAGGCTGCCTACACTCTGCCCTTCACCCGCCAATTCCCATCTGTCCTTCCAAGCCAAGTTTTGCCTTTTCTCTGTGTCATTCTTGGTTATGTGCCCCACCTCTGTGTTGTCACAGCTTTGTGTGGGTCCCCCGGCAAAGCACATGCTTGATCATGATTCTTTGTCTCCTCCACTAGATGGTAAACTTCTAGAGGAGATGGATATATTTGTTTGTGTTTCTTCATAGGACCCCAAAATACGTGTTTAATAAGGGAGCTTAAAAGAGGATGCATGGAGTTATGTTTCTGTGGACTAGGTTTAGAGTCAAGGAGTTGGGTTTAATTGCAAGCTGTCCCACTAACGAGGCAAGTCAGTCTACCTCTCTGAGCCTTAGTTTCCTTATTTGTAAAACAGGGAAATCCTTACCTTCATCAGAGACTTGGAAAGATTAGGTGAGATCGTGACTGTGATGAGAAAGATGGACTTTCTCTTACTCATTTAAAACAACAGAAGGTGGATTATTGTGTGACCATATTATTTGATTATGTGATTATTTCAAGAATAGCCCAGTGTTTAAGACCACAAACTCTGGAGCCAAGTTGTTTAAATTGCAAGTTGTACTGCTCAGGGGCCAAGTATCTTCGGTGTCTTAGTTTCTTTATTTGTGAAACAAAAGTTGGGGAGGGGTGAAAGTAATGCCTACCTCCGAAAGTTCTGGGGGCTCCTTGAGCTGATACATGTAAAGCACTCAGAACAATTTAGCACATGGTAAGCCTCTGTTAGTGTTGTTATTATTGATGGGATTGTTACCATAAGGGATAGGACTTGGGTCTTCCATTTCTTGAGCATCTGTCTCTAAGTTGTACCTGGCTCGAGGCTAAGTGGCCCCACTACTAGAGCTCAGTGTGCCAGGTGTCTGCACACTTTTGCCCAGGTAAGCCCAGGTGGGGCATGTTTTGTCAGTAAAGTCTGATGAAGGACTTGTGGCAGTGGGTGTGGTGCTGTCTCCTAGTGCTCCGTTTTAGCAAATGTTCAAGCCCAGGTCCTGGCAGACTGCTGTGATCTGTTCTCCAGGTTCACTTCATCAAGAAAAGGCAGGAACCAACAGACACATCAGCATCTCTGGCTTGACACCTTCAGCTTTAAAGCCTCGTGGAACCTGGAAGCATTCCACTTCATCTAATTCTGACTCATTTCAAATGAAGAGGCATGAACCCCACTGGGAAAAATACCTTGCTAAAGCTATACAGCTAGTTTTTGGCAGAACCTGACAGATGCCGGAAGTGTGTTGTAGTCACGGAGTCAGCTGTAACTGAGGGTCTCAGACCTGAAATCAGCAGTTGAGGGCTCTCGTCACTGTGCATCAAATACCTGGCAGACCCTGGGCAAGTCACTTGGTCTCTCTGGGCCTTGCCTTTTGTCTGAATCACATGGGACTGGCTTAAGTATGGAGGCCTACCTGATCTTCAAAGGTAGAGACATTTGGGTCAGCTGTTTTGCAGCTTTCTGTGTTTCTCTTTTTCCCTGGAGACTGAGTTCCTAGTTTTGGGAAAACTGTACAAGACGTTCAGTTATGTGTGATGAGAGAGAATGATCAACCCTCTCCTCTCTTCTTTTTGTATCCTGTGGTCTCCAAGCTCAGATTTCCCCTCATCTATAACATTTCTGAGCTAGGAGTGGTGGCTTAGGCCTGTAATGCCACCGTTTAGGAGGCCGAGGTAGGTAGGTTCACTTGAACCCAGGAGTTCGAGACCAGCTTGGGCAACATGGCGAAACCCCATCTCTACAAAAAATGCAAAAATTAGTGGGGCATGGTGGCACATACCTGTAGTCTCAGCTATTAGGGAGGCTGAGGTGGGAAGATCTCTTGAACCCAGAGGCTGAGGCTATGGTGAGCTGTGATTGCACCACTGCACTCCAGCTTAGGTGACAGAGCGAGACCCTGTCTCAAAAAAAAAAGAAGAAAACACACACACACACAGATTTCTGTCTAAACTGAGTCTGTGATTTTTCCTTTCTCCTGAGTTACCAAATACTATTTGCTATTTATGTCTTTGGTTCTTAAAAGTGTTTTCTATTACTAGTCTTTCAGGTTTGTCTTAGCTCCCTAACCTGTTTATAATCTTCCTAAAGTCAAGGATCAAGATTTATTCTCCTGTAGCCTACAACTCTGTGATCTTTTTACTCCTGGCATGTTGTAGATGCTCAGTTATGTTTTTGATCTGTCAGATATTTGTCTGATTTATTGAAAGGAAGAAGAAAAGGATCAAAAAATGGTCATCATCAAGATATGTAAACTTCGGCTCCCTTCCTTCCTTCCTCTCTCTCTCTCTTTCTTTCTCTCTTTTTTTCTCAGAGTCTCACTCTGTTGGCCAGGCTGGAGTACAGTGGTGCAATTTCAGCTCACTGCAACCCCTGCTTCCCAGGTTCAGGTGATTATCCTGCTTCAGCCTCCTGAGCAGCTGAGATTACAGGTACATGCCACACACCCAGCTGATTTTTTTGTATTTTTAGTGGAGACAGGGTTTCACCATGTTGGCCAGGCTGGTCTCGAGCTACTGACCTTGAGTGATCCGCCCACTTTGGCCTCCCAGAATGCTGGGATTACAGGCATGGGCCACTGTGCCTGTCCCAGTTTTCTTTTGAAACCTTCTTTAGGTTAGGTAAATGTTATATTATTGAGAGTAGAAGAAGGCTGCTTGGAAATAAGTCACTTTAACTGGAAAATGTAAGCCGGGCCCAGTGGCTCATGCCTGTAATCCTAGCACTTTGGGAGGCTGAGACGGGCGGATCACGAGGTCAGGGGTCCAAGACCAGCCTGACCAACATGGTGAAACTCTGTCTCTACTAAAAATACAAAAATTAGCCAGGTGTGGTGGCACGCACCTGTAATCCTAGCTACCTGGGAGGCTGAGGCAGGAGAATTGCTTGAACCTGGGAGGCGGAGATTGCAGTGAGCAGAGTGCCATTGCACTCCAGCCTCGACAACAGAGCGAGACTCCATCTTAAAAACAAAAAACAGAAAATGTATATAAAATCAGCAAATGTACCCTGCTTTAAAATTACTAGCAGATATTACTGATTTTTAAACTTCCTGCCTCTTTGTCATTATGATAGCTCCACTTTATTTGCTTTTTTTTTTTTTTTTTGAGATGCAGTTTTGTTCTTGTTGCCCAGGCTAGAGTGCAATGGCATGATTTGAGCTCACTGCAACCTCTGCCTCCCAGGTTCAAGCGATTTTCCTGCCCTGCGTCAGCCTCCCAAATAGCTGGGATTACAGGCATGCACTACCACACCCAGCTAATCTTGTATTTTTAATAGAGATGGGTTTTTCCATTTTGGTCAGGCTGGTCTTGAACTCCCGACCTTAGGTAATCCACCTGCCTCGGCCTCCCAAAGTATTGGGATCACAGGTGTGAGCCACCGTGCCCAGCCTATTTGCTTTAAATAACAAAATTGGTTGTGTTCACATGGTTCTCTTAGCAAGTTTGCTTAGTTCTTTCTCCCCTTTCCGCATATCATATGAGAAGCATGTGCAGCGCCTTGTTTATGTTGGTGGGCTAAGGCATGCCATTGCCACTGAGCGGGTTTTCAGGTGGTTGTTAGAACTCTGCAGTTTGATGGGATCTGCTATTCAGAAGTAGGAAGGATCCTAAATTAGTTTGCTAACACTATTGAGGTAGAGTTCACATGTCAAGATCAGAGTTTCCTGAAAGTAACCCGTGATAAACTAGATTTAGAGGGTTGGGGATGGAGGAGTTGTTTTTACCTCATTTTTTTTAAACCTACACTGAATGGGTGTTCAATGAATACTGCTGAAGGGTGATATCAGTGAGTGAATCACCGTCCTCCACTGATTGTTGGGTGCTGAGTTTCAAAGTTTTATTATGAGGTAAGCTTTGTAATATTCTAGTGATCAGTGATTTGTTTTATTTGTTTAACATACACTAACATGGCACTTGCCATGTGCTAGACACTCTTCTGAGCACTTTACACTCATTGGGTAGGTACAGCTAAGATCTGGTACTACATATAAGGAAACTGAGGCACAGAGAGATTTTTTGTGCCCTCAGCTGTGAGAGAGAGCTAGCATCCAGGCACAGCAGTTTGGCTCCAATTTCACGCTTTTAGGCTTTACACTGGATTGCCAGTGTGCTTTATTCTGTACTCCCTTTACAGTTTCCTGTCAATAAATACTTTCTAACTATGAGAGTGTAGAAATAATTTTTTAACACTAAAATCTTTTGTAGATACTTCCTTAAAAAGTTGATGTTTCATTTGTGAAGACTAGAGTCAGAAAAAAATAATCTCTGGCTGTAATGAGCAAGGCCTGCCTAAGATAGTTCTCTTTGATCAGTTTTATATGCACAGATTTATTTTTGGAAAAAAAAAAAAGAAAAGCACTATAGAGGGAAGACTATTATGCAAATTGCCACTGCAGCAAAAGCTTCTAAAGAATTGCCTTTAGAAGGAAGTTGCAGCCGCCACTCTGCTAAATGCCCTGCTTGGAAAGGCTGTGGGATCCCTGCTGAGAAATACTGCAAGCGGCTTTGTCAGCCGGCTGCCTGGTGCCAGTTCTGGTGCAGCCTGGGAGGACATTGTGGCAGAGCTCCCGGAGAGAAATGAGGTTTGCAGGCCATTGGAGTTGGACTGGACATGATGGAGGGTCACTTTCCCCAGAGCTTAGGTGTTCTGTGCTTATTCAATGAAGCTGTCTCAGTATAGTAATTTTTGCATATTTTCAGCTTTATAGATTTACTTAAACATTGATGTCAGATTATATACACTTTTTAGATTTTTTTGTAGGCTAGATTAACTTTATTTCAGTGTCATTAAATATGTTTTCTGTTGCTTAATAGTAAAGGTTGATAAGAACTGTTTGTGATCAATGTAGCATAATGGTTTATATCATCACGGAAACTTGTGTGTTGAACTCCAAACATTATGAGTTAGAGGTGCAGTGTTGATTGTTGTGTATCAGGAACATTTGTTGAATGTCTTCAGTGTGCTAGGTCTAAGCTTATGTTCATTAGATTAATTTTTACACGACCTCTGTGAGTATTGCTAGACCCATTTTGGAGGGTGATCAAATAGAGGCTCAGAGAGGCTAGGTGATTTTTTTTTCCAAGTCATACATCTAATAGTAAGTGCAGAGCTGAGATTGAGACCTAGGTCAGTCTGAATCTCAAAACCCCTTTCTCTTTCAACTGTAGTATATTCCACAGCCTAACATAGAAGAAACCAAGTTTTTGTAAATACACAACAGTGTATTTGTATATACACCATTGAATTGACAATAGAATGTTATTAATTAAAATGTAGAAAAGGGTTCTTAAAGATTTTTCTTTCTGGAATAGAGATTTAAACTCTTGAGTTTATGTTGCTGGGCTAAGTGTGATTATGAGCTAATGTTTTTATAGTTTATGCTAACGTTTCAAAAATCTTTCCCAGGTTCTCATATTTCCTCTAATATTTGCCACATGTTAGCAATAAAGAAGATGGCTAATTGTGTTTCTTTATTCTTTCTTTGTTTAGGATGTGATAGGCCAGGTTCTGCCTGAAGCCACAACTACAGCGTTTGAATGTAAGTCTGGCTTGTATACTTTCTTGACTGTTCCTTTCTGCAGTAATTTTTTAAAGGGTTTATGGGTTGCATTACTTTAGAAACTGACAAAAACATTATTTATGACCATCATATGGTACATTTAAATATTTATAAATTAATACAAGTTTAATGATGATACTGAAGTGAGTAATATTTTCTTATTTAATCATATCTTGGGTGAGCATATTTCTACAATATAGCTTTAATTACCAACATGACCTTTATCTGCTCTTGCTCCTAATTGTAATAATATTGCAGGACAAAATGAAATGTGTAAACTACCTGTAGGCCAATGATTATTGATTAAGAGATTTTAACCCATTGCTGCCTTAAAACATAGCAACAAAGTAGAGCTTTTACCATGATCATTACACGGAATAATTCTGTTTTAGTGGGGCTTGGCAGGGATGCTAGATGATGGCAGGAACACTTCAAGTCTTTAGTCCTTCCTTTTTCCCCACAGTTGGCCAGGGGACAGGGCCAGGGTGGCTTGGGGACTGGAAAACTGGTTGTGACATGAACGAGGTCATTGCAGAGGATGTCATGTAATGAGTCGTGCTAGGATGAGATAGTCAGTAGCATAAAAGCTCAAATGCTGAGAGGGACAAAGTAAGGATTTAGAACTGTAGTTTTGTTGTTGTTTTTTTTTAAGATGAGGGCTTTTTTTTTTTTGAGGTGGAGTCTCACTCTGTAGCCCAGGCTGGAGTGCAGTGACGCAATCTCTGCTCACTGCAACCGCTGCCTCCTGGGTTCAAGCAGTTCTCTGCCTCAGCCTCCTAAATAGCTGGGATTAAAGACACTCACTACCACGCCTGGATAATTTTTGTATTTTTTGTAGAGACGGGGTTTCACCATCTTAGCCAGGCTGGTCTTGAGCTCCTGACCTTGTGATCCACCTGCCTCAGCCTCCTAAAGTGCTGGGATTACAGGTGTGAGCCATTGCGCCTGGCCTTTTTTTAATTTTTTCTGTTGCCCAGGCTGGAGTGCAGTGATAGGATCTCAGCTCATTACAACCTCTGCCTCCTGGTTTCAAGCGATTCTTGTGCCTCAGCCTCCTGAGTAGCTGAGATTACAGGTGTGCGCCACCACACCCAGCTAACTTTTGTATTTTTACTAGAGACAGGGTTTCACCACATTGGCCAGGCTAGTCTTGGACTCCTGACCTCTAGTGATCAGCCAACCTCAGCCTCCCGAAGTGCTGGGATCACAAGTGTGAGCCACGCACTTGGCCAGAGGGTCACTTCTTAATGTGGAAAAATTTCAGTTTTTCTACACAATATGATACTATTTTGTTTCTGTTTTTTATGAAGATGGTTACTTACAGAGAGTACAATGGATACATCCTTTTTGGAGGATAATTTGGCATTTCTTATCAACATATAAAATGCGCAAAACCTTTGATTTAGCAGATCAGCTTTTAGGAAGCTGTTCAACAGAAATAGCCACACATGTGTTGAATGCCCTTCAAACAAGGTGTTCATTGTAGAATGATGTTGATGACGATGATGATTATTTTTAGAGAGAGGACCTTTCCTTGTTGCCCAGGCTGGAATGCTGTGGCACAATAGCTCACTGTAACCTTAAACTCCTAGGCTTAAACAGTCCTCCCAACTTAGCCTCCCAAGTAGCTGGGACTACAGGCGTGCACCACTATGCCTGGCTAATTTTTAAATTTTCTGTGGAGATAGGGCTGTCCAGGCTAGTCTTGAACTCCGTGCCTTAAGTGAGCCTTCTGCCTTGACCTCCCTAAGTGTTGGGATTATAGATATAAGCCACTGTGCCTGGACCACTGTGGGATTATTTATTTATTTTGGAGGTAGGATCTCACTCTTTTGCCCAAGTGGGATCACAGCTTGCTGTATCCTCGACCTCCTGGCTCAATCTTTTGGGATTATTTTCAAAAGCAAAAAATTAGAAGTAAACTAAATGCTAGTATAATGGTTTAGTAAATTACAATTTATCTATCGTTCAAAGCATTGAACAGCAACTAAAAAGAATGAGTTAGGATTTTATTTTATTTATTTATTTTTTTTTTGAGACGGAGTTTCACTCATGTTACCCAGGCTGGAGTGCAATGGAGCGATCTTGGCTCACCGCAACCTCCGCCTCCTGGGTTCAGGCAATTCTCCTGCCTCAACCTCCTGAGTAGCTGGGATTACAGGCACGCGCCACCATGCCCAGCTAATTTTTTGTATTTTTAATAGAGACGGGGTTTCACCATGTTGACCAGGATGGTCTCGATCTCTTGACCTCGTGATCCACCCGCCTCGGCATCCCAAAGTGCTGGGATTACAGGCTTGAGCCACCGCGCCCGGCTAGTTAGGATTTTATACATTGATATGGAGACTTCTGTGCTATATTGTTGAATAAACAAATAATGTATATAGTATGATCCCATTTTGCAAAAAAATCCAGCCCCACCTCCCCAACTTTATGTATGTATTGAAAGATAGCTTCTGATGAGTGCCTACTGTAGCACTTTCCAGTCGCTTCCCTGGAAAGTGGACTTGGAGCCTAAGGCTTGGGTTGCAGGGGTGGATGAATGAACACACTTTTTACTTTGTATAGTTCTCTATTGTTTGAACATTTTTCATCAATCACTATTTGTTTTTAAAAGCTATAATGAGTAGAACTCTTAATGTAATTAGCATTTTATTAATCACCTTGAACTCTGTACTACAGAAAAATAGTACCTCTGTTTGAAGTACGTACTAGTGTTGCAGCTTTATTTAGACTCCTTTCAGTAACTCCTTGGGGGTGCCATGGGTTTCGTGGACAGTCTGATAGTTGACATTTGGAGTACTTACTGTTGACAGAGTCTGTGCTAAGAGCATTCCATGGGTTGTCTTATTTCGTTTATCCATCACAAGATCCCCACAAAGTACTTGTTATTTTATTTATTTTTTTTTTTGAGACAGAGTCCTGCTCTGTTGCCCAGGCTGGAGTGCAGAGACATGATCATAGCTCACTGCAGCCTTAAACTCCTAGGCTCAAGTGATCTTCCTACCTCAGCCTCCCAAGTAGGTGGGACTACAGGCATCCACCTCCATACCTGGCTAATTTAAAACAATTTTTTTTTGTAGAAATATGGTCTTTCTCTGTTGTCCAGGCTGGTCCTGAACTCCTGGCCTCAAGTGATCCTCCCATCTTGGCCTTTGAAAGTGCTGGGATTACAGGTGTGAGCCACCATACCTACTGAGTACTTTGAAGGACTGTTATTGGCTCTGTTTTGGTTGAGGAAAGGATATCTCCTTTAAGCAACTTGCTCAGAGTCTCACAGCTAAGTGGTAAAGTGGAATTTTTGGAGTAGTTTCCAGAGTGTATATTCTCAACCACTGTACTGGACTTGTTTCGAGAGTTGTCATGATTCTCAAAGTCATATATTCTGGTTGTTCTTAAGCATGGAAAAAAGAAATTTACTTTGTACTTTTTACTTGCTTTTGGGGTCCCCAAAGTGGCTTGATGTGCCTGTGCCTGTCTCATTGACTTCCAGCTAGGGTTCATAATAATAATAATACTGATTATTTTAACTACCATTCATTGATAGCTTGCTCTGTGCCAGGCAATGTACTAGATGATTTACCTAAGTTGTTAGTAATCTTTATGCTGACTCTGTGAGATAGGAAAATCATGCCTGCGAGGACACTGAAGCTCAGAGGCCTGAAATGATTGCTGAATGTGATTGCTTGGAAGCGGTGAAGCCCAGGTTCAAACACACATCTTTTTGACTGTAAAACTTACACTCTTTATCCCCAAGTGTGTCAAAAGCCTGTTAAGTGTAAATATAGATAAACGGCTACTACTCCAGGTTTCAGTCTGCAGGTTTCAGTTCTGTGATACCGTGCCCTTTCTTTTGCCCCATCAATGGCAGCAGCTCTGTGCCCATCTGCATGTGGGCCAGTTTTAGATGAAAAACAATAAATACACAGCACACCCACAGTTCTTAGTTTTTTTGTGTTTGGATTTTTATGTATTTTCTACTATAGACTTGAAATCCTAAGCTGGCTTTTTTAATGATTGTTCTGTGGTGACTTGTTTGTCTAAACCAAAAATGCGAACCAATAAATGGAATCTATGTTTAAGAAATAGTTGAGAGGCCGGGCGCGGTGGCTCAAGCCTGTAATCCCAGCACTTTGGGAGGCCGAGGCGGGTGGATCACGAGGTCAAGAGATCGAGACCATCCTGGTCAACACGGTGAAACCCCGTCTCTACTAAAAATACAAAAAATTAGCTGGACATGGTGGTGCGTGCCTGTAACCCCAGCTACTCAGGAGGCTGAGGCAGGAGAATTGCCTGAATCCAGGAGGCGGAGGTTGCGGTGAGCCGAGATCGCGCCATTGCACTCCAGCCTGGGTAACAAGAGCGAAACTCCGTCTCAAAAAAAAAAAAAAAGAAATAGTTGAGAAAATATAGCTTATAAGCTAATTTACTGGAATTTTGGAAATATTTCAGTGGCTTGTGGGTATAATGGAACAACCCTTGAATAAATACAATTTTAATCAAAGAAATACTTGAGATTCCATTTTATAATACATTTTTGTTTTTTTTCAAATGGCCTGGCTCTGTTGCCCAGGCTGGAGTGCAGTGGTGCAATCTCAGCTCATGGCAGCCTCTGCCTCCCAGACTCGAGCAGTCCTCTCAGCTTAGCCTCCTGAGTAGCTGGGACTACAGGTGTGTGTGCCAGCACACCTGGCTAACTTTTGTATATTTCGTAGAGATGGTCTTTGACCATATTGCCCAACCTGGTCTCGAACTCCTGAGCTCAAGCAATCCACCCTCCTCAGCCTCTCAAAGTGTTGGGATTACAGGCATGAGTCACCACACCACACCCAGCCTTATAGTAATACATTTAATACTGAAAATATACCTAACACTAATTGATACTTTATACAAAAGAAATGGTGTTATAGTTAGCAATATGAATTAAGCAACAAGAGAGAGGGTAGCTGTCAAATGAACCTATTGTATATAAATGTAGAGGAAAAGAGTTGAGTAGGTGGAAAAGAGGGGAAAAGCTAGGTAATTCTCCAGTTCTGAGAAATGGTATATTTGTTTTTAATTTCCATAAACTATTTGTTACCCTTGCCTGTTTTTTCTATTTGGTTATTTATCTTTTTCTAATTGGTTTAAGAGTTTTCCAATATTAAGGTTGGCCCATGTCTTGTATGTTACAAATGTTTTTGTTCAGTTTATTGCTCTTTTCAGCTTGTTCTGGTCTTTTTATTCTCTCTTCTTTTTTCTGTAGAGAACTTTAAGGTTCTTAAATGGTCAAACTTACTTATTTTCCTTTGTAGCTGGGTTTATGTCATGCTTAGAAAGGTCTTCTATAGTCCAGGATATTGAAGAAACATTCATTCATACTCTTTTTTCCTTCTACTTTAATGGGGTTAGACACACACACAGTTATGTATATAAATTTGTATATGTCATACTGTGGGATTTTATTAAAAGCATGTATTTTTATTACAAAGCTCAGAATTTCTTTTTTTTTTTTTTTTTTTTTTTTTTTTTT
>NW_022436995.1:8451747-8452123 GCF_009761245.1 Sapajus apella
ACACACATATCAACATGACTAAGATTTTTTTTTTTTTTTTTTTTTTGAGACGGAGTTTCACTCTTTGTTACCCAGGCTGGAGTGCAATGGCGTGATCTCGGCTCACCGCAACCTCCGCCTCCTGGGTTCAAGCAGTTCTGCTGCCTCAGCCTCCCGAGTAGCTGGGACTACAGGCATGCACCACCATGCCCAGCTAATTTTTGTATTTTTAGTAGAGACGGGGTTTCACCATGTTGACCAGGATGGTCTGGATCTCTTGACCTCATGATCCACCCGTCTCGGCCTCCCAAAGTGCTGGGATTATAGGCGTGAGCCACCGTGCCAGGCCAAAGCTCAGAATTTCTTTTTCCTGGTTTTTTTTTTTTTTTTTTTTTTG